>NW_020925744.1:4880530-4881323 GCF_003984885.1 Neopelma chrysocephalum
CTTTTTTCTCTTTTTTCTTTTTTTTTTCACTTTTTTCTCTTTTTTCTCTTTTTTCTCTTTTTCCTCTTTTTTCTCTTTTTTGTCTTTTTTGGTTTTTTCTCTTTTTTCTCTTTTTTCTCTTTTTTTCTCTTTTTTCTTTTTTCTCTTTTTTTCACTTTTTTCTCTTTTTCCTCTTTTTTCTCTTTTTTTCACTTTTTTCTATTTTTTCTCTTTTTTCTTTTTTTTCACTTTTTTCTCTTTTTTGTCTCTTTTACCTTTTTCTCTATTTTTCTCTTTTTTCACTTTTTTCACTTTTTTTGTCTGTTTTTCTCTTTTTCCTCTTTTTTCACTTTTTTCACTTTTTCCTCTTTTTTCTCTCTTTTTCACTTTTTTTCACTTTTTTCTATTTTTTCTCTTTTTTCTCTTTTTTTCACTTTTTTGTCTTTTTTACCTTTTTCTCTTTTTTCTCTTTTTTCACTTTTTTCACTTTTTTCTCTTTTTTGTCTTTTTTCTCTTTTTTTCTCTTTTTTCTCTTTTTCACTTTTTTTCACTTCTTTTCTCTTTTTTCTCTTTTTTCATTTTTTTGTCTTTTTTACCTTTTTCTCTTTTTTCTCTTCTTTTCTCTTCTCTTTTTTCTCTTCTTTTCTCTTCTTTCTCTTTTTTCTCTTCTCTTCTTTTCTCTTTTTTCTCTTCTTTTCTTTTTTCTCTTTTTTCTCTTCTCTTCTTTTTTCTCTTCTCTTCTTTTCTCTTTCTCTTCTTTTCTCTTTTTTCTCTTCTTTTCTCTTTTTTCTCTTCTTTTCTTTTTTCTCTTTTT
>NW_020925744.1:4881423-4917831 GCF_003984885.1 Neopelma chrysocephalum
TTTTCTCTTTTTTCTCTTCTTTTCTCTTTTTTCTCTTTTTTCTCTTTTTTTCCCTTCTTTTCTCCTTTTTCTCTTCTTTTTCTCTTTTTTCTCTTTTTTCTCTTTTTTCTCTTCTCTTCTTTTCTCTTTTTTCTCTTTTCTCTTCTTTCTCTTCTTTTCTCTTTTTTCTCTTCTTTTCTTTTTTCTCTTTTTTCTCTTCTTTTCTCTTTTTTCTCTTCTTTTCTCTTTTTTCTCTTCTTTTCTCTTTTTTCTCTTCTTTCTCTTCTTTTCTCTTTTTTCTCTTCTTTTCTCTTTTTTCTCTTCTTTTCTCTTTTTTCTCTTTTTTCTCTTCTCTTCTTTTCTCTTTTTTCTCTTCTTTCTCTTCTTTTTTTTCTCTTTTTTCTCTTTTTTCTCTTCTTTCTCTTCTTTCTCTTTTTTCTCTTCTTTTCTTTTTTCTCTTCTTTTCTCTCTTTTTTCTCTTCTCTTTTTTTCTCTTTTTTCTCTTCTCTTTTTTTCTCTTCTCTTTTTTTCTCTTTTTTCTCTTCTCTTTTTTCTTATTTTTCTCTTTTTGTCAGAAAGTATTATTTTTCAATAGAGACCACAATAAGTACCTATTATGTGTTTCATTTCTTCCTTCATGGAGGAGGTCTACAAACCCTTAGGTTCCACTTACTCAGAAAACCTGTTTTTCAAAAATCCCAGTGATTATTTTCTTGTGGAAACAATTTTGATTTTTCTATCAAAAAAGGGTACAATCTCCATGATGCAAGCAAAACACTCCATTCACAAAGTGAAGTGCAGGATTGTGTTTCCATTACAACGGCACCTTAGGAACTACACCAGGTTCAGCTAAATGCTAACTACATTTTGTTATATGGTAAGTATACAGGATTCCTGCATAAGTTGCAATCCTGACTCCTAATAACTCATTTTCCAAGAGAAATGCCTCATTAAAGGCTACCATTCAGAGAGATGTTTATCCAAAACAAGCCTAATGATTAGTTAAAACAGAAAAGGCCACTATTGAGTCACAGTAATCAACAACCTTTTTGTGCTTTTACCGTAAGATCTTAGTGAAGTAAGTTACCAGTAGTTGGCTCTTGTAGCTAAAAGGCTGGCAGAGACAAAGCAAACAGCCAAAAATATAGCCAAACAGGTAACTTTACAGCCTATGCTTAGTTCCTGGCTGTTATGGCTTAATGTGGGCCTGAACACATTAGTTTAAGGCTCCCACACAAATATCTACCCTGTGATGAGAATATGGTAATGGCTAGAAGTATAACAATAATAATGAACAACTCCTTAAATACACTGCCCTATCTGCCAGACCATACCACTAGGCAAGTGTTCAGCTTTGCATGTTCTACTACTGGCTCACAAAGGCTTGACTTTATTGTATTACAGGTCAGCACATTTCACAATACTTCTATTTCGATTTCTTTACCCAGGGAAGCAGAAGCAGATATTAAGTAACTCTAAACACAAGATATACTTGTCTGTGAGATCAAGAATAGGAAAAAAGTTAATGCATGTTGAAAGAAAAAACTAAGCACCTCAACTGTAAATCCTGCTTTGAACAATATTCAAACTCAAAATTAATACAGTGTCTCTTGGGTCTAAATAGTCTGTGCACAACAATAAAAGCAGGTTATGCACGGAACTTGTAACATTAAATACATGATAACCAGTAAGTGTCTAGAACTCATTATAAGGCAAACAATTATGTTTATAATTCACATATTACTATTAATTATTTATCAGTACAGTAACCAGAGACAGACTCTTATTTTAAAATGGAAATATGTATTCATATTTATAATTTTATAACAGGCTACATAAAATAGCATAGGGTATACATAATACTTGCTCAGTAGAGAACTCTTAAGTTGATGTTTACATTTTCATATTTATTAAAAACAGATCAAAGGACAAAGAGATTTATAAAAGATGCAAAGCTCTGTTACTAACGAAAAACTCACCACTTCTGTGAATTCATTACTTCCTAAGTCCAGTCTCTCCAACTGAGTAAGTCTGGACATGGTTCTGCAGAGGAAGAGAATTAAAAAAGAATTACATCTAAGAAAATATCAGTTACATCAAGTCTTCCAGTATTCACAAAAATGTATTATTTTAATCAGTACATAGTGATGTTATTTTTAACTGGAATGATACCTGAATAAGGTAAATTTTTCACACACTATTCAACCAGACACATACTAATGACTGTGAAAACTGTTGATTGTCACACGAAGAGTGCACTGCAACTCACCCACAGATCAGTTTACAACAACTAAAGACCAGAAGAGTAATTTTTATGACAAAGAGTAACACAGTGAAGCATCTCTTTTGAGTGGTTCAGCTTTTCACCTTCAGTCTCAATAGGTCCTTTCAGCAGCCAAAGGCTGGTTAACGATATGTCTTCCTCTTAAAGAAAGACTACTGCCTAATGATTAGTTAAAACATAAAAGGCTACTATTGAATCACAGTAATCAACAACACCCTTCTCCCTCTCCAGGCTGCTGACAGAGTTGCTTCCATGTGATATGGTCTGGAATCCTAATTATTTCTCTTGTCATACATTAAATCAAATTACTAATTTGGATTTTGTGACATATCAATACTCTTCAAGCTAACTAACAGCAGAGATTAAATCAATGACTGAAATAAAAGTAAAATCTATTATTTCAAGCTGTGTTTATGAAACATTTTTCCTCCATTTAAGCTTATTTTGGAGACCCCCCCAGAGATTATCGATCACTGCACATGGTGGACTACACTGCATACTTCACAGTCATCAGCAGTTCTACTTAAAAGTATTTTCAAAGGGGCTATTAATTCCTCACATGACATTATGTTCCATATTTATTTAATAACAGATTTCCCTAGAACAATAAGTAATATCTAAAACTTTTACATACAAACTACAACTGGGTAAATACTATAAAATCCTGCAAAAATTAAATTAAAGAGCTTCTAAATGGTACAGTCTTTTATATTATCAGAATATATCTATCAACACTAGTACCTATAAGAAACAACGGCATGAGCACAAGATGCTCTATGCAGCTATGCAAAGCTTCAGTTCTTCAAACACAGGAAGCTCTACAGCTGCTCTGAGTATACACTTCAAAAATATTATATTGAAAAATGCCTTATTTATTGAAACTAAGTTAATGTGACTATTAATACTACATATGAAATAATCTCCAAGAAGAAGACTCAACATTAGCCTATAAATTTGATTTTCATTAAATAATTACCCTAGGAAACAACTAGGAATTTAGCATAAGTAGGTTAACACATGACCAAGAGAAAAGCAGAAGCCTTTTTTTGTACATTTTTTGCATAGTATACACAGGCTTTAAAGGAAAGCCTTTAACTCACATTCCTACTGTCTCAGAGAAGGAAAGAACAAAAACATGAAAAGGCTCCTTCCAGAAGAATATGGGAAACAGTTTTCCCATTTCCTGAAGCTAATGAACAGGATGAATGCTGTTAGTCAACTGCTAACATTCTTTTCTCAATTCTAACAAAAATTATATAAGTCCCTCTGAAATACTGCATAAGCTGAATCTCTCAAAGCTTTATGAGACCATGCCAATATCAATTTTAGTGCTGTTATGTTCCTAACAAAATTGAGTCTTACAGAAGCACTGCTGAAGACTTCCTTAATGTATTTAACACAGCATTCTGCAGCTTTCAAAACTTTATAGACCACACCACACAAACCAATGTTATGTAACACTGACAGGATAACAAATTATTGATTTGGGGCCCTTCTTTTCCTTGCCAAAAAGTCTGTAATCTGGCAAACACATCCACTCAACTATAAAACATACACAAATGTTGCAGGACAAAGGTCTCAGTAATATTCCTCCCTTTCCCCACTGCCTGCAGAATCTACAGCACTTTCAGCTGTTCTTTGACTAGTATCTCCTTGATTTTCTGTATTGTTTATAGACCAACTATGCCTTCAGACAAAAGGCAAACAAGGCTTCAAATAATGTTAAGGCAGCAGGAAAATTCCATGTCAAAGGAAGTGGAAACAAACATTTACTACATCACTGAGTTATACCCATTTCTTTCTTTGACACAGCGCTATGTAAGCCTTCCCATGAACTAGAAGTCTCTTTCATAATTTATATTATTAAACTTGCTGTCAAAACAACCCAACATTAATGGATCTAGTAGTCTAAATTATGCCTCAAATTTTGATGACCCATACAGACAGCTTCACTAAGGTTAACACCATAGCTTACTTCAAGGGGCACACAATTCAATGTGTGCGATAGCAAGATTGGGCTCTGAATTATTGTAATTACACTCCCAAATAACTTTCTTCTTTCTAAAAAGCTTACTCTTTTTATTGACAATTAGGCCGCAGAAGCTTAAAAAAATAAAAGATAAACTTACTATATTTCCACTGGACCATTTTCTCAATTTACCTACCAGAGAAATGCCTCTAAATTAGTAACGGTTTTGCTCTCCTTTCAGTAGAAATATTTTCATCTATCTTGTTAGCATTTTAATGCTGCCAGTTTTGTAGCCTCTACAGTAGATAAGCTCCAAGCAAAATGATGGATTTGGCATAAAGCAAGGTTGATTTAGTGTGTTGGCATTAACATTCTTTCAAGTGCTTCATGTTTTAGTGCCAAAAATTATGTGCGTGTTTTACTCAGCAAGATGACTAGTTTGATTTTGTAGAAATTTATCCAAATACATTTCTCATTACAAATAGGAAAGAATTTGCTGCAAGAATGAAAATATTAAAATGAATATATGAAATGAATGAAAATATTAAAAGATGAAAGTCACAGGAAAACATGAAAAGACAGTGGTATTTCATAGCAAAAATATTAGCATGTATTGCTCCATCTTATTAGACCAAAAAAACTCCATTGGATTTTATATATGTATATATGTATATATACACATATATATGTATATATATATATGTATTTATATATGTATATATGTATTTATATATTTATATATGTATGAAGCTGTATAACATGTTCCACTAGAGTACCAGAACAGAATAATAAAGGTGGCAGCTCAGCATGTACTGTAGATCACTATGGAGGTGAAGCAGAGGATATCTTCATGATAGCTGCTGATTAGTTTTACAGCAAGGATGAAACTTTGAAAACACTGAAGTCAATAAAAAAAATTCCCAGCAGCTTCAACAAAAAGTGTGTTTGGCTTAACTACATTACAGAATTTGTTTAAAAATCTCTTATCACTACAAGAGTAAACTACACTTTTAACACTCTGCGTGTAATTCGTGCTGTTAGTGTTAATTATGGCAGTTAAAGTCATAGTGATCTTATAAACAAAATCTGTATTAGCTGTCATCATGGCTGAGCTTCACGAACGAAGATTTGGGAAAGGTCTCTACCCACGTTTGTCACAAGTGCGCTGGTGGCTAAAATGGCCAATACAAGACAGGTATGTCTGATTGCAAAAGGCACAGCAGAAAGACTCCTTAGGTGGTAAATTCTGCAAGACACGATTCTTTCTGCGTTGCCTTTTCTCCTCAAGGGTGATCCTGCATGCTTTCTCAAAGGCATCAGCAGCGTTACAGATAGTGTGTCTCCAGATCTCCCAATTGGAGGCCAGAGTAGACCACTTATGTTGATCAATATGGCCAAGGCTGAGATGTTGTTTCAGGGAGTCCTTGTATCTTCTCTTCAGGGCTCCTCTCATGTGGCAGCCGGTGGCAAGTTCACCATAAAGCAAGATCTTAGGGAGGCGGTGGTCCGTCATCCTTGAGACGTGCCCTGCCCAGCACAGCTGTGTTCTCAGCAACATGGCCTCAATACTTGTGGCTTCATAAAAGAGTTTGGCGAAATAAACACTTGAAGTACAAAGATCAGTGTTTACAGAGCCTGTATTAGCTGTAAGCTTTAATTATAGCTATTGTTTCTCAATTGGGAGTAACTTCATTTACAGAGCAAGGCCCCAAACTACACGCCTTCTAATTTTTTTCAACTGAAAATCAGTGATAGTAGGAAGAGCCAAAGAGGAGGATTGAGAGTATGAATGAGCAGAATGCTTCAGTCTTCAAAGATGTAAATTCACACTTTCTGATGCTGTACATGTCATTTCAGATACAAGTTCTGGTATCTTGATATCGCAGACTCCATCGTATAGTATCTAGGCACGCAAAAAGGGAATCCTAAGAGAACATATTCCTTGGTGATGTTTACGCATATAATTAGCATAGGAAAACTGGCTGTTGTACTTGAAGGGCTGGAAATTTACAATTCAGCCTACTGTATGCAAGTGTCTCCTAACATTTGAGTTGGAGAGAGTGAATATTCAATTGTTAAGTCCTCCTCCACCAAAACTTATTACATCCACCAAAACCAACACCTCTCTACCAATTTCTGTTGCCAGAGGAAGACCCTTCTTCCAGTACACCACAACAAATTCATGATTCTACAGCTGGTTATTCACCTCCCGTCTTTGGGATCTGTTTCTCTTTTCATTGACCTTTTATACCCTTGTTAAACTGCACAGAGCTCCAGAGTCACAGCTGGAAAATTCACAGCATTGCTCTTGTTCACAGAAACAGCAGGAACTGCATCACCATCAGCCTGGGCTTGTTTGATGAAAAAAGTGAGAACTGCAAGGCATGGATTAGAAAGATACCAGATTTTACGAGAGAGGTACAATTGGATTTACTGTTAAAGCAAATGCTGTAAGAATTTCTAAAACTATACTATACTTACTTTGGCAATATTTTTAACTGGTTTTCTCTAAGTTCCAGTATCTGGAGTTTAGTTAATCTGTAACAGAAAGACATAACGAATTATCATGATAATCTGTATTTTATGACAAAACCTATCTCTGAACTTAATCATATTACTGAATTTAAAAAAATCTACAAGTTTGAAATTTTTTTTCTCTAATATTACACGTACATTTTGTGCAAGAATTTGCATGTTATTTGAAATTCATTTATTTGCTGAGGTTTGGTTTTGGTAAAGTGACAAATAAACTAGATCTTGCCAGCTTTTCTGAACCTGTTTGAACACATTTGTTTTCCTTCATCCCAAAGATTTTGAAGCACTTCACTGGATTAATTACAGGTATATGTAATCATATATAGAAGTACACAGGAAGCATTAGAAAGGCAGGATCACTTTGCACAATTTAAGATGTTTGATTTCTAATACTGGAAATGTATTAAACAATTTAATATAAAAAGCCTCATCAGAAGAATACCTGTGGTCTTCCACTGGATTAAAAACAACCTTTACATTTATTTTGGATTTCCTTCCATATTCTCTTTCTAGTCAGCTTCTTAATCCATTTTGATATTTCTGTTAGAAGGTGGTTTGACCTTTCTTTCAGTAAATCTTTGGTTGCAAGACAAATAACCTCTAAATCCCAAACTCAACTGCTTGGCCAAGGTAAGTTCAAAGCAGTCCTGACATACAAGCAATGTACCATTCCCAGTGAAATTTTTTTATATCAGGACAGCAGGGACAAGATTATACTTGTTAAACAAAACACAGAAACTGAGTTTGGTTTAAATACAGACAGGATTGTAATGACAATTGTAATAAGTTCCACATGTGACCCAATGACAGCCCTCATACAATACAAAACAGGGCATTAAGTTCCCTGACTCAGAAATGAGTTTAGTGAACAGACCAGTCTTTCCTGAAGTTGCTTAACTATTGCATTGTAAGGACGGAGACAAAACCCTTAATTTTTACTAAGTTGTAAGAACTATACGTAAAGTAGAAATAAAAAGCTAAAAACAGTATCTACTTTTCCTCTAGACATTAATTCATTTTTGGATTAGTTTGAAAGTAGCCATGCCCAGAAATAACCTAAGATGTAAGAACCACCTTGAAACAGAGCAGAGGTCAGCGTATCCCAGCACTGCAAGCAGTATTTGCCATCTGGTAGCAATTGCTGGAGGGCAACCTCCTCCCTCCAACTTCTACAAAGAGCCACCAACAACCATCCTAACAGTGCTGAAAGAATACGCTAATATAAATCTCATTCATGGTAATATCATCTCTGTTCATCTAGGACATAAGTGGGAAGGACTTCCTCGCTGTCTTACCTTACCTGCACCCTAAGATACCAATCTGGTACAAAACAGAAGAACCCCCAGATGTGAATGGTCATTTTGGGCTCTGATTTCTGAGCCAAACAGAGCATTAGGCTTCAGGTAGTGTTTTGCTTGGATTACAGGGAAAACAGCTACAGAGTTCGTAGTTTTTCTTCACAACATTTGTATGCAGTCAAATTTCTCTTGAATGCAGTGGAAGCAAACCTCCATTCACATGTAAACTATAAGTACACACACCCACACTTTGCTGACTTTAGCCAGAACTGACAAAATAGCAGAATTGACTGTACTACACCTGTAATAAGCTAATTCTGTGAACTGAAAGACTGCCTTTGGTGACAGAAAGGTTCATAGCTTTATCACCTTGTTTCATGTGCTGATCTTTCTTCAGCTAACCCTAAGAAACTGAAGATAAAAATTGTGATTTTCTTATGTGTAGAACTACACAGAAGTTACTAGGGAAACGTCCTCAACCTCTCCTGGCTAGGAGATACAGGCTGTGTCTAAACGAGTAATTTTCTTGCAGTAACTGATGAGAAATACTGGACTGAAGCAGTTTGCACTTCTGTTATGACTAGAAGAGCTAATTCCAGTTTAAAATAATAACGCACATCAAATACTCAGTCTAGCCAGTCTTTAAACTGCTGGTGCTAAGCATCCAACATCAATCCATGCTAAACACCTGAACAATGACAACGGACTTGAAAAATTGCCGTTTAATTTGGACAAGAAATACAGAGAACCACAGGTCACCTATACTACAGGAAAAATAGAAGTCATAATAGCAGCATATATATTACCTGTGCCATTCTGTCACAAAGATTTGTCATACTTCTACAGAAATATTTAACTTCTGAACTTGAAAAACCCATCACCACAGATATAATTGCAGCTAAGCACAAAGCTGCAACAGGTATTACTATTAGTAACTGAAAGTACACCTTCCGTAACGGTCTAAAGATTATGTTTTCAGTATTGTTCTTTAATCGTAACCAACTTAGCCTATTTTTAAATTGCAGCTCAACTTTTAAAAAAAATTAAATCTCTATGTGAACAACTTGCCAGAAGATCAACAGTCTCCCTAAATCTGATCTCTTAGAACTATACTATCTGTAAAACATATAAAAGAAACATATAGCAGGTAAACTTAGAAACTTGCTGTTCAACAAGCAGTCATTCCTTGGAAAGCTAAAAATATTTCATAGGGAGATGTTCCTTATTTTTCACCTTCTTTGCAGTTCTCCTAAAGCGGAATATTTTTATTTTAAATTGTAACTAAAATATAAAGGCAAGAGGACTGAAATATAGTGCTCCTGTAGCAGGTTGCATGTGCAAAACTTTCAGCAAAAGATCTACATACACATACGTAATTAAATTAAGACCCTAATTTGATTATCACTGTATATTTATGTAAAAGATATCTCACAGTAGAGACCCCTGGTGGCCTAGTGGTTAGCGTGCAGGACTTTCACTGCTGCGACCACGGGTTCAAATCCCGGTCTCCTGGCCTGATGGAGGTCGTTAGCCCTGTGTGGCCATCCATCTATGAGAAGGACACTCTAAACAAACCTACGTCCTGAGGACCTCACTGCCATTGTCCAAGCTTGCTTGGCCCCGGCAGATGAACCTTAGGATTAAAGGGTGGGCTCAGTTCAGCGCAGGCTGTGTCTCACCTAAAAAAATCCATTGCGCAGGCTGGAAAGGTAAAAGACCTTTCCCCAAATCTTCGTTCGCGAAGATGGGCCATTATCTATTATCTATCTCACAGTAGATACTACTAAAAACATCTACTACTGCAAATACTACTGGCAAATTGTTGAGAGAGCAGATTTAAAGTAAATTAATTGCAACACCACAGTAAAAAGCCTCTGGAAGCAATACCCCATTATAGACAACATTCTCAAGAGTGTTTAGAATGACACTGAAGATAAAATTCTTGCTTATCTTAAACACTCATCAGCAAATAATGTTTCCCTTCTAAAAGCCTGTCTCAAAAATAAGCATGCGGTGAGTTTCAAGTTTAGAATGCTCTGCCTATATATTCGTGTATTTAAATGTAAATATACATGATGCATTTTGATACAACAGGTATGGTTTTCTTAGATAAGCATAATCATTCTCAGATTTCTGTGCATAGTAAAAAGGCAGATGTGATCTGTGCCAATATCAGTGCATTCAAATCAGAATTTGGGAGTGGAGGAAAAAAACACACTTTATTACCTGAGAATTCCAAAGGAACAGGCACGTTTAATCAAAAGTCTGATGATTTTCAGTAACTTTAGCTAAGAGGCTGAATCAGTACAACATCACTGAAGGACAGCAATACTTATAAAAAGGGGAAAAAAGATTCGATAATCTTGACTTTAAAAGTATGCAAAGCTTTAGCACAAATTTTGAAGGTGAGAATAAAGCATAAAGGTAAATGTAATAAAATGCTGCACAGATATATTCTGCATTATAACAAGTTTTCTTTCCCTAGCATCAGGCTGAATGTTACCAATAGAGGTTTTCAAAGAAGCATTGTGGGACAATCCTCTTCCATACATTTAATAGCAACCTTATAGGATTGGAAAAATGTTTAAGTTGCCTGATGTCACAGATTATACTGTGATTTAACAGGACACTGTAGGGAAAAACCTGTACAACCTTAAGTACTAAAATATAATAGGAAAAGGACAAAATGACATAGCACCAAGTCAAGTACTTATGATTTCCTTGTAGGCATCAGCCATTTCTAGCTGAACTGTCCAATACATCAGTCAGTCACATGGGAAATGATACTAGGCAGCTGCAAAAAAGGATAATTGGAACACTAGAGCATAACCACAGACATTTCCAAGAGAAACAAGTAGATAATCTTGACACTGTACAAGTGTTCCATGAAGAGATCTCAATTTGAATTTTAAATACAGCTATATAGGTCATCATTCTATGTCAAAAATAAGATGAATTAAAAGTGGAACTTTTTCCAAGATATATTAATATAATCAAACACACAGGAAAACCTACCACACCAGAGGCTAACAGAATTTTGTCTAGTCTAACAAACTGAGGGATATGAGAACACTAGAAAAACAGGAGGTAAGAGAATGGGGGACAACACTTATGAGAGAAGTCTTAATTTCAGATTCATTCTCCTAGTTACAAGCTAAGATGCTACAAGTCACTGGACTTTAAAAACCAAGGCAGAATTCTTCATAACTATGCAGAGAAACACTATATTGGAGAATTGGCTTTCAAATTGTCTTCAGTAACCAATTTATTCTTACATTGTTACTAATTAACTTCACCATTTCACCAACCATTAAGCATTACAGAAGCTGACAGTTATGAAGAAAAAACGATAATGAGGTTTTTTAAATTATATGTAAGATTAGCTACTTAAAGGATCAACTGTGTTAACCTGAAGTCTTAAATTTCATCTTAGTTCCTGTTTTTCAGTAAGAAAATATTGCAATTTGGTTACACTATTAAAAAACAGAACAGAAAAAAAGTATAGGCAATCAAGATTATGTACATTCCAGATATTTCTTCTTCAATCTTAATGAGGACTTTTGAAATGCAAACTTTGTGTACTAGAAACAAGCACAATAATTAAGCTCCTGCAAAATTGTGGAGGAGCTTTATTTGTTAGCTGAGTGTGTAACAGATTTGGTGGTTTTAATCGTTCATCAGGGAATGACTAACAACTGGACAGAGAAGAGGAGAGAAGGACTAATAAACTAATGGTCACTAGTGGAGAGCACTTCTGCTCATCTTCCATAGTACATCTCTGACAAACTGCTGCAGCACTATGTCTGGGGGTTTTGCCAGTCTCTTGTAAACTGTGCTGACCCAAATATAACCATACAGCCTAAGGCAAATGTTTTCACACAGCAATATGACTGCTTAACTAACAGATGCTTGCTGGACGTGGAGAGGGGAAGGAGATGACAATCTAGGAAAAGAGAACAAAAAGTAAGGAGGGGGAAACAGCAGAAATTGCTAAAATCATCATGATAAGAAGAACAAGAACTATGCTTATCTAGGAGTTTTCCTTTCAAGAGCATTACCCTTTCACTTTTGCTTCCAAGATTTAATCTGTTTTCAGAGGGAGGAGTTTAGTATTTATCTCGTATTCAAGCTGTACATGCAGCAGTTTTGCATAATCAGCACACCATAAATATGCCAAGTTTTTCAGAAATATTCCTGACAATAAGAGACTTTAGAGAATTATTGTTGTGCATAAAATAATTTGTGCATCCAGTACAGGACACGTTGGATAACAGTTGTCATTACTTGCTTTGCTCCAATTATTACATGACAAACAACCCAAATTTCAAAACTACTAAGTTTCTCATGTTTACCAGACTTGTGTTGTAAAAGAAGCAAATATGTGAATGAGTTTTATTTCTTGGCTCTTCATAAACATTCTGTCTGTCCTTCAGAAGTCAAATTAAAAACTGCTGATACAGATTCAGGGAATTTTTTTTCTGTAACTGTTATGTGGCATAAATGGATTCAAAATGTACAATTCTTCCTTTCCTCCAGTATGCATTTTGCTTCAGAAGCAGCAGAAACTGCTCTGCAAAAATTCAAAACTATATGCAGATATTAAGTTTCATATTCCACTTACCTGCCAAAATTGGCTGGCAAAAACTCAAGAAAAGCATCATTCAGGTACAGCTGTGTTAGGTTTAACAGTTGAGAAAATCCATCTGGAAGCCTATATAGAAGTAAAAAAATGTAGTGCCTTAGTTTCAATTACATTCAAGGCATTAAGTCATATTTTCTTAAGCAACGGTAAAGTACCGAAGTCCTACATATTGATAACATTAAAATTAAGGGGGTGAATTTCTACAGAATCACACTAGATACTTGTTCTCTGTAAGATTAGTTTCATAATTATTTTAAGTATTGAGAACAACATTTACAGGCAATAAAAACTAGAAATAAATGTAGTTTTGCCATGTATTTGTGATATCCTGACACTTAATGTGGAGGAGTCATTCATTAGAGACAAGAGGATAGATTAAAACATACACAAACACCTTTTCTCCCCAGAACAGTTACGTTGGGCAAGGCTTGTATCTCTGGCAGTGCTACTTCTGGACCATTGATTTTGTCACTATAGAAAGAGACAGGGAAACTACTCATACAAGCTAAGTTTGAAAAACAGTGGTACAAGCTTTAGAGCAAATTGATTTTTGTTACCAGGAAAAAAATCTCTTCAGATATTTCTCTACATTCACAGAGAAGTGACTGATTTTAACCACCTGAGAAAGCTACATGGTACAGTGCAGGATTGTCCACATAGCCTATTAACTTGGGCAAAATACTTTAATGAGATAGCTAGTCATACTGGATCACAGTGCAAGAGGTTAATGAAGATACTTCTCAGGTAACTCTGTCCCTTGCCTCCAAGGGCTGGGACAAGTTCAAGACTCAGCAGTACTTGCACCAAATATAAAACATCAAAAAAATTTACAAACTTACTTTGAAATGGGATTTACGCTTGCCTCAACAACTGTCAAGACTTTACAGTTTTTTATATTTTCTGGAAACTCTTGTATGCCTGCAAGACATAGAAAGGGGTAGGAAAACAGCCTGAAATTATTAGACTCCATCACATGCATAAAAATGAGGTACATAAAACCACTAGCCATAAAAACTTTGATTCATTTAGCAACCAGTGGACTGGTTCTCTGATGTTTCATTTTACATACAGTTTTCATTAAAGAAATACTCTTGTGCAATATCAATTCTTTTACTATTCTATTCCTAAAGCTTTTCATGTTGCAGTTTAGCAGGCTAGAGACATGCAGTACGCTAATAATTCTCACTGCTCACAGGAATGTACTTAAGATCCGAACCTCAGTTCTACTATTATTTATTAAAGAAAAGGCATTTATACACATGGTAGAATGAAGTTTCCAACAGGATCTGTTTATCAAGTGCACGGCTTGTTTCCCGTGAAATGGTAAGGCTTCAAATCTTAAAGTATGTGTACAGCTTCATGGTTCTGAACAGATATCCCAAAACATGACATGCTTACTGTCAGCTTCTAGATTATTTGCAGGGAAAGACAAAAAATGTCGCAGACACACTTATGTTTAAAAATTAAAACAATAGGGAACCTCCTCTTTTTCCAAGGTTATCTCCAGAAATGCCAGAGTGGAACTGCAATCCCCAGATCTGCCAAATTTATATTTATCAGAAACTGATAAAACAGGCTTTGAATACAGAAGACAAGTATCCGCCATGTCAGAAGGAAATCAGTATTGAATCATTCTACTATTCCAGACTTTCACCTCCATCTTACTACACCATAAAAAAAACCAAATAAAACCACTGTTGTCACAACTGCAGTTGCTTTTCCAGTGTATAACTACATTGCTCTTATATGCTGGGACAGGTGTTTTTATTTTAAATAACTTTGTCATAAGTACAATAACCATTCATAATGACATCCTTCCACTGGGATTAAAAATACACTGTTGTTTCCAAGAAAAACCCATATGCTAAAGTTTAAAACAACTTTTTTTCAGGTAACAAATCTCAGCTCTTTGTCTTTCCATTAATACGTATAATTGTATCTATGAGTGCTTTATCAGGTATGTGCGAAGGGCAACCTGAACCCACAGAATGAGACCACTGAGAAGGAACTACACTCTGTGGATGCTTGCTTTTGAACTAGTGAGAGGATGAAATTTCATGCTGCTTCAAGTGACAAAAATAGTCTAGCTGCAGAGAGAAAGACAAGGGCAGTGTCACTTCTCACTCAGACTGGGAGGTGGGACTTGGTTATGTTTCTCCATGTATCTGTTTTGAGGACATGTGGTAAAGCATCAACTGCTAAGTAATATTTTCACTTACATAAGAAATTGCACAATTATCTGATGCTAGCTAAGAGTTTGGTTCTTTCTGTTTGTGCAGAAACAAGATTGACCTAGTATGTTAGGACTTAAGAGATGGCAATACCCCCAACAAGAAAAATAGTGACAAAACACATACTTTTACCAAATAAGTCAACTGGCAATGCTGAGTGGCAAAGTCACCATGTTGACTCTTCCATAAATTCTACTAAAGCAGTATTACCATTTCTTTTAAAGTAGACTTTTAGGTCTTTCTTGACAGGAACTTGTTTGTCATACTAATTAATTGAAACTATTATTTTTGACTCATAGCAGTATTGTACTCTGTTACTGAGAAGTGAAAGGCATGAAAAGCACACTAAGACATCCACTTAATCCAGGTACTTAAACACATCTAAGTATCACGGATCTTTTTGGGAAATAGCTTTCTGGACTCAGTAACAATAAAATACAGAAGCAGAGGGAACCAGGAAGAACTGAGCCATCAAAGATTCCTGACACTTCTGGTTTACAACCACACATCTTCATGCATATGCACATATGTGTAAATAAAAATCTAGCTTTATGTGTGTTTATATATATATATACACATGAGTTCAGCCATGTGAATTTTCCTGGGGCTGCAAGTGGAGTCAAAGCAGAAGATGGCAACAGTGGATACCGATTCAACTCACTTCATCACTCAGTACAAAATCAAAATTAAAAAGGTAATATTCATAATGTAATAAAGTTTCATTTCTGGAAAGCAGTAATGGTATTTTAAAGTCCAAAAAAGATTAGGAAACTACCACAGAAAGACTACAACTGTACCTTACCTATTGCTGTCATATAGTCTTTGTGCTAAGAGAAACACAATTCCAAGAAACTTAATTCTGGTTATAGTAAGAAACCTCTTTCAGCAAACAAGAACATCCATACAGGTGGAAAACATCTAACATGACACAATATTCTGAGCCTATAGAGATGAAATTACGGATGATTTGTATGAAGTGGCCTTCTAGTGTCTAAAAAGTACAACAAGACCTCTTTATTGCTGATGATACAACTTCACCTTCTTAAAATAAGAATCTACATTAATCAGAGTAAACCACTGCTAATCTCTTCCTTGGAGGCAGAGTTGTGTCTCAGACTCACTCTGAGCCTTTAGTTTTGCTGTTTGAATCATGGTGTGAGATTCTCTAAGCTTAGTTTTTCTGAAAGATTGTCACACTACTGGCCTCAGCTTGGTCCTTGGATGAAAGACTCCTCCAGTCCAACATGTTAAACCTTATGTTTTTAATATTAATATTCGTTTCCACTGCCTGTGTCAAGAACTCATAGAAGCACAGAAGGTTTAAATTTGTTAGAAAACAAAACACAGCACATCTGGTAGAGAGGAGGATGTCAATGTAAACTTACTCTCAAAAGAACAGCCAAATAAAATATTAGCTATCCAAATACAGACATGTTAAATCAGCATGCTTTTGTACACAGTTGACAGACTCTGCAGTAGTCTCATGTTTGACTACCCCCTGGGCAAGAGGCACCAACAGTTTTAACAACAAATTAACAACAGAAATTCAACTGACAAGAGAAACCTAACAATGAAGGAGGTTGGAAGGTTAATTTTGCTTCCTCTTTGAACCAGGATTATTATGGTACACACCATCTTAACCAGCCTCACTCAATAGTTTGGTATGGGTAAATGGCCATCATTCAAAAGAGTAGCCTATCGGGATGATAGCCCAGCATGAAATACACCTAATATTTGTAATACACATTCAGAAGACAGGGTAAAAATAGTAGAAAAATAGTACTCTCTACGATGTGATAAGAAGTTGCATTTACTAATTGCCTATATGACAACCTTCTGACAACTTGTCCTCAGCTATACTCCTGCATTCTAGAAACACACAATTACTGTTGGATGAGTATTCTTTTGTTGTTCCCACCAAGAAAGCAAATTGAAAATGCAAGTAAGAAAGAAGAGTAAGTAAGAAGGCAAAGAGACACTGGAAAAATATATGAGGGAAGGAAAAAGGGTTGTAGAAAACACCTTATAAGAGGATCTGTTCCTCGTTTCTCTGCTTCCCATCTATCCTCAGTGTTTTGAATATTCTTCCCACTAAGGAAGGTCAGCAGATTTCAAGGGACTCTGTGACTGTATCTTTCTGCACTCCTTTTGTAATGCTGTGCTAACTAATCTATTTGATAGCCACCTCAATCCTTCCATAAGTATCTGATTAAATGAGTATTGTGAACTAAGATCCACATTCTTTTTTAAATTCATTTTTCTTCTGTTTTTCTTACTGCTTTCTTTATACACTGGTACTCATGAATTTTAGAAGACAATGAAACAAATCAGCTAGTCTGTTGAATCGTTATCCCACTTTCATTGAAAGCAGCATATGGACAAGTACTTCATCCCATTATTTCCTACTCTACCTGATAACCACTGCCCCCAACACATTTCAGTGCTCCAACTGATTTACAGATCAGTCTTAATGTTTTCAAAAAAAAAACCCCAAACCATCACGCTTGTGGACTATGACCATTTGCAGAGCACGACAGGAGAAAACACAATTTGCTGATTACCTTTAACCACCAAATCCAAACTGAATTGGAAGCAAAGTACTTTTTGTAGTGTGGTTTCCTCATAGAAGTTAGATTTATGTAACAGCTTTAAACACTTACTTGTTTGTTCCTTTCTCCCTGTCTTCGCAAATTTCAGGCACTTTTAAATTCACTGGCCAGTTTCTACCAAAACCAACACTTTAAAAAAAGAAAAAAAAAAGAAGGGGGGCAAGAACTGGAAGATTGTTAAATAAAATCTGGCAGTAAGGTAAGGGAGAAAAATTTAAAATTCTTGTCTGGACAAAGCCAAAAGCAGAAAGCACTTATCATTCAGAACTCCATTTGGCAAAAACTCGCCAGCTAACCAGCCTAATCTAGAAAGTAATATTCAATCATGATCCAAGACCAGCTGTGGCACATGCCCAAAGGACATAAGAAAAGGTCACGCAAGGATTTTAGGTCAATGGTCACAAATCTGGAAGTAATCAGCCTCAGTTCTGGATCATGTAACACAGCTGAAATACGGAATTTCACGTGATTTCTAACTCCCTGGAGAACGATTGTTTGGGAACAGCCTGTCAGAGTCAGTGTGCACAAATGTCCTTCTGCCTGGAGTAAGGCAGTTCTAAGTATAATGGGGGTCCCCCCACCATCTGGGGTTACACTCATCTCCTCCCCTACATAGCACAATCCTTTCCTATCACGAGGGTCAGTGTAACTTGCAGAGTTTCTCTTGGAGAGAAAATGGGGATAATTTTTTCTCTCCATCAGAGATTTTTTCACTCAATTCTCTACTTATAGAAAATTGTGGAAGTTACATCCACTGTTAGGAGAATCCTTTACTGCAATGGATCCCAGAGCTGACAGTCCCATATACTACTGTTTCAGCCCTACTGCAGATGGGGGCTTGCTCTGCTGCTCATACTGTACTTTTGTAGTCATATTTTTCTTCAGAAACAAATGCTAAAACTAGTATGCCCAGTTATAGAAACCACCACTGTTATTAAGAAGTGGCAGTGCCTACAAATCAAGCACAAAGAAAATCATTAACACACGAGATACCTGTGGAAGCCATATGGCTGATGTCCCCAAAGGAAAGAGTCTGCAGCTTGATCTCTCAGTTTGTAGGCAATGTGAGGAAAAAAATTTCTCTTCAAACAACAGGCACACTAAAAAGCTCTCTCTAGAAAAATAAATGAAACTACAGCCTGCTGCACATCCATTCCACTCCATAAGTGGAAATATACTTACAAGTATAGAGGACACAGAATCAAACACATAGGCTCATTTTGCATGAATGCAAATGTAAACTTAATTACCTACTTTCTTCCCTCAGCTAGTCTATTCATCCTGGTTCCAACTTTTGGGCAATCAGCTCCACCATAAAAAGAGAAGCTTTTGTTTTTCTTCCCCTCAGGTCCCTGCTATATCTGTCCTTCCAGTCAATATGGATCAAACACAGCAATCAAAATATTTTCAAGAATACATGCCACAACTCTCCCAAAGATTATGAAAAATCTATTTGCAAGAGTTGAAATTTTCAAGTGAAAATTTAAAGTACCAGTCACAGTCTATATTGTTATATATTTATGTAATTTACTTTAATTTGGGATTTCTGCCTAACTTCTAAACTGAAACCAGCACTTTTCATTATTCGAACTGAGCAGTGTATTAGAGCCCAAACAATTCAAAGCACATCCTTCCTTTTGAACATTCATTCCTCTTCCCAAAATTCTTAAGAGGATTCCTTGCAGCAGCTGGTTTCAGATCAATCAGCATCTCAGGTCCATAAGATACAAGGCTCATCTGTAAGACAGCAGTAACACCTTTCTGCTTAGAATTTTGTAGCTTTGGGTTTTTTATTGCTTTTACACATATATACTGGCACAGCTAAGATAGTGCAGCAAACCCCTAAGGGTCTTCCAAACATTCATCCTCAAACCTTCTGGAAGAACTTTGGCTTTCAGACTAAGGTATCTCTAGGTCTGTTCTAGCCCTGTCCTTTACACAGTGTAAAGGAGAAGGAGTGTGAGTAGCAAGATAGGTTCCTGAATGCCTTTTCTGTGGAAAAAAAACAAAGGGATAGCCAATAATTCTGCTTCTTGAAGGCATGCCTAACACACCAATTTACATAAAAATAACATGCCAGGGCAGGGTAAAATTGCAAAATGTGGAACACTAGAAGGGTTGTGGGCAGCAGTTGTGTTCATAATGCTGTCTTGGACAATTATCAAGGTTCATATAGTTTTCAGCTATGTCTAATTCATGGATGGAGTGCTGCTGAGTACCCAGAGTAGCACAAAACTGAAGGATAACATAAACATTTAAAGCTGCTTTGCTTTTCACACCCCTGGCTGCAAATTCAGCATTGTCTGTCCAGTCACTTTTAGTTGCTACACGAGGAGTGTCACTCAAAGCACATCCTGTTACAAAAATAAAGATACAAGCTTCTCCTTTGGTCAGCTGGTAAGGCGAGTGGCAATAGCAGTGACAGCACCAGTGGCTACACTAAGTTCTGAGTGGGCTAAGCATTCGTTTGAAGTGGGCAGGGGGTTCCTGGAGTCAGGGGGAAAACAACAGTTGAGAGACTTGCCAGGAACCAGCCAGGTCCCAACAGCTCTTACAAGCGAGGCTAACATGGAGAGAGGCATAGCCAGAGGCTCCAGTGAGTGTGAGTGACTGGGAGCCTGACACCAGGGCACAACAGAAGGATATGGCAGTTCACAAGGAAGAGCATAGAGCAGCACCCTTTTTTCGGCAACAAAATAGGTGTCTACCCTTTGCAACTGTTGGGCTGGGGATGAAACCCAGACAGAGAGACCACAGCCTCCCCAGGTAGATGTCTACACCCCAACAGACCTCCCGAAAGCTCAGAGAGCTCCCCAAACCCTGAGCTGCAGGGAACTCCAGAATCTGCAAGTCCTCCTGGAGCCCGAAGACAGAAATGAGTGCCATGGGTCCAAGTGTGCCCAGATAGACAACCTTTTCCAGGAAGTTCCACATTGCGTGAAGAGTTCACTAGGCAACATACCATCTGGGAATCTGAGCAGGAGATTGATGCCTCATATTATGCTCTCACACAGGCAGGGTGATAGCCCTGCCTTAAGTCCTGGGAAGCTGAAGGTCAGTTAGCATTCAACTCTGAGCCAGCAGGCTCAGCTGATTCACATGAGAAGGGAGACTGGACTCTTGTCTCAGCTCAGAGCAGGAGAAAGAGTGTTTCCTGGGCTACCAATGTGCTCCTAAAAAGTAGATAGAATGCTCTGGAGTTGGAAGGAGAAGAACCCATGATAGGTAGTCAAGATCAAGAAGAAAATTCTACTAAGTTCATACAATCAGCTTTGGGGTGACCTAAGCCTTCCAGTACCTGTGACAGGATGAGGGGGAATGGCTTCAAATAGAGAGTAGGTTTAGATCAGATGTTAGGAAGAAATTCTTTACTGTGAGGGTGGTGAAACACTGGCTGGCCAGGGAAGTTGTGGATGCCCCATCCCTGAAAGCATTCAAGGTCAGGCTGGATGGGCTCTGAGCAACCTGGTCCAGTGGAAGGTGTCCCTGTCCACAGTGGGGGCTTGAAATTAGATGATCTTTATGATCCCTTCCAACATGAATCATTCTATTCCATGATCCTATTCTATGCTGTCATAACAAGTAAATCCACATCTAAAAGCCCCTAATTACTTCTACAATACCTCTTCTGTGTTACAAAAATTTCTTTTGAGTTATTAAACTTTTTTCAGAATTTCAGATATGTATACTCAAATTTCACATTTAAAACCTTAACTGCACTGAAATTCCATTTTATTAGCATCCTCTCTTACACAGAGATCTTTTTATTCTGAACAGATAGATCCTTTTCAGTACCTTCAATAGGACAATGTATTTAAGAAAAAATACTACAAAAACTTGAATAAAAAACTTTAAATAGAATGGCTGCCTGCATTTGGGATAAAATTTATAACCTCTATACAATGATATACTATAGTAGAGCTACAGACTCAGAAGTCTGCAGCAAATCAATTATCTTTTATTTCACTTTCATGGATGATATAAAACCCCTGCTTCTGTCTGTCCCTCTCACCTTCCATCAGTATAAGCAGAGAAACAGCAATTTTACAGCAAGTTATTTCTGTGTTCAGGATCTTCCCCTCTTATTTGCCTGCAGAAAGTAAAACTTGGACCTGTATCCCTCTATTAACTATGAATAATTCTCAATTCCTTGAAAAAAAATATTCCTAATTGTACCAATGTAAGACTAGATAGTTTCCTGAATTCTCATTCTCCAACTCCCCAACTTCTGGCACACAGTGTGCTAAAGATAGTTTGCCAAATCAACAAATTATTTTAGAACAGTGAAGAAAACATATTTGATCTAAATTTGCATCTGTTAACAAAATTCTTTAAAATTACTGCCTGAAGGCAGGGGGCTGAGGGAAGGGAAGTGTTTTCTTGGGTTTAGTTTGTGTATTTTTCCATGAAGATTCCTTGCAATACAGACTGACAAATTGACATGTTTAAATTTGCTGTAACATCACTGTAAAAGAAAACACACCTTAGTCTCTAAGACACTTTTGAAGGTACCATTATTTCCAAAGCCCCATGTTACTTTTGGTCTTGCTGGTTATTTTCTGATTGTGCTGTTTAATCCTCCAAAGACCTGAATAATGTGAAACTTAAAAATTCAATCTTTTTCTTTCACCGCCAGCATGTAGGGAAAAGTAGATAATTTCACTGTTTCCCACTAGACTAATTCCACAGATACAAGCAATTTCAAGTGCATTTCCCAGGCTTCCAAGAAAGCCTGATTTTCCTGGCAGTCACCTCATCCTAGGTTTCAGTCCTCCAAATTACTTGATTCTCAGAAGTTATCTCTTCTGTACATTTACATACACCATCATACACTGTATATAAATGCTTTCTCATTCTACAGAGATAGTCAAAAGTATTTTCTCAACAGTCTTCCATATTGCCCTAGATGCATGCTAAGGCTGGCATTCCAGAGTCACAAGGAAAGGACTGTCCCCGAAGGCTAACAAACCCTGAAAGAGACTGATTTATGGGTAAGGAGTGGGTTGCAGGGTTTTTTTTGTGGGTGGTGGGGGTTTTTTCCTGTACAGCTGTAATATATAAATAAGTTGGCTATACAGAATTAGAAATGTTTTGATTTTACTTTAGCTTCATAAATAAAACACTCATTTTTTTATGCTGCTCTTACATTCTGTATGCTGCAACTTCTCTTCAGGATGTAACACATAAGGTTACAGTACTGGGAGAAAAGGGTACCTCTCAATGCTTTCTACAAGGCTGGACGTAATTTCTGGTGTAGGAACCCAGGTTACTTACTGTACCATTTGTTCAAGTACCATTTCATCTTTGTAGCTAGGACAGCATTAAGCTTCAGCTAAAAATTTCAAAGCTGAAGTATACCTGGAAAGAAGCAATGGGATACCTTTGATATTAAGGGTTCACGATAGCCTTGGGAACTAGGTTAAAATGCCATAAAAGAACAGTGGAAGCACTCCCTACCAAAAACTGCAGAATTTATTGACTAATACCAATAAACTACAAAGGCAGAGTTAAAACTAACTCTAGTCTATGCTTGCTGCACACATAGCAGCAATTTGGTATGTTTAGGCTACACTTGTGCCATGACCGTTTCAGCAGCCATGAAAAATACATTCCAAACCATACTCTTGTACAAAGACTTCTGTGTGCTCCACAACACACAACCATTAGAGACTTCTACCCCATAACTCAGCATGTTTCGAAACATACATCACTAAACTGACAGAGTAATCAAATGAAGACTGCTAAATAAAAACCCTATCTGTCTGGCTCAAGGATGCCAATTAAGAGAAGGTGCTGGACTCTGGGAGCATACAGGGAAACATGCATGTCTCCTGGCTTCCTGTATTTTACCAAATTTTTCCTAGGTTTGGTCACTGTTGGAGACAGGACACTAGACTAAATGAATCCTTGGTCTGATTTAATATTATTAGATATTCTTAAGTATCCACATGTGCACATCTGCTGTGTCTTTGTTACAAAGTTTTATATATTGTGTGTATGAAACCAGATACATTTAAATCAGAAATAAAAAGGGCGAGATTTTTCATGAGCTATTAAAGCACCATTAGGATTGCTTGCATGGACTAATATCTTTTATGTAACAAATGTGGTACCTTGAAGAATTTCTGCAATTTTGATCTTTCATGTAAACACCAAATATTATGCATACACACATATATATGCATGTAGTTCCACTTGGAGAAGTGGATACTCTCCTATGCAACAGGTTTCACTCTGAGCCACACTGCAATTCATGAGGTAATCTGCAACCATTTCAAAACTGAAGCTTAGTTTTTCATTTTTCAATCAGCTCTTTAGAAAATTAAATACTTCAGTCAACACATTTGATTAGGCCTATGCCACAAATGGTTCAAATATCTTACATAAAAATCCTATTATATTTTATGTATGCTAATATTTGAAAATCAAAGTCTAAATAACTACCCTTCTAAAAACATAACCTTTAAAACTAAATGCATATTTGATCTAAAGGCATCTGCACTTCAAATTTAGCTCCATCCACATCAGAAGAAAATATTTAATGCTATATCAATACTACAAGAACAATAGAGGAACCTTTCACTTGCCACAACCACAGGAATCTGAAAAACACACTGAATTATTTTTGAATTTGGCATCTCTCATCATCCTGCATTACTGGAGACTAATCTCCATTAATTGGGTTTTTTTATAAATCAGAGGAAAGCACTCCCCGTGCCTCCCACAAAGGCCATGCTCTATTCTTTTGATACGCAACAAAGAAAAAGGAAGAATTGGAGACTTTGATAAATTTTGCTACTCTCAGAAAACTAGTAAAACCCCTTCTATAAAGTTCTACTACAGGCATACATCAGAACAATCATGGATAGTGGGAACTTGAGCAGTAAATTCTTACAAAGAGAAAAGAAGACACAAGGGAGGAGAATAGGTTTGTCAAGAGAAAAATCTTCTGTGGTTGCAACAGTGGTGAGAAACAGAGAAAGGGAAAGACATTGGAGCCAAAAAACTGAAGTCTCAAATAATACTGAATTTATTACAATAAACAGCACTATTTCTTCATTCATCCAACAGGAACAAACAGGGACCCTGATTTGGTTGTTTTGAGTTTTACAGAGATTTCAGGACTACTGGAAGACAACATGTCCCCAGTAAACATGCCTGTGACCTCAGGACTATTTTTTATCTGCAAGACTGGTCAGAGAAGCTATCCAAATTGCGATAAGACTTAGAACAAGCACATGATAATAGTTTAAATAAGCTTGTACCCTGTCATTTCTCTGAAGGGTGTCAAAAAAATCCTCAACCTCTAGTTAACAGAGCTTCACAGTTTACTGGGATACTGTGTCATATGCCTCAGAGAACAAGTGTTCTTTCAGCAGCTCTCTGAAGGCTTAGCTAAAGGCCATTCCATTTTGGACGCACAAGTAGCTCTCTAGCTCCAGCTGTCTATTTAAGTACATGAGCTATGGAATTTGCCAGCACTAGCACTCAAATCCCCCTTTGCTGCTTTTAGGTCTTCTGCATTGAGAACTTGTGTTGCAAACAGTTAATACTTTCAACAGTTTAGTCTAGGACAAAAAGACGATTCTTTCTCTGTTGTGTGTTACTATGACAGTTTAAGGCCAGTGTTCTTTAAGAAAGACTATCAATCCACTTGTACCAGGAACAGAGCAGCGACAACCAGGTCAATTTATTACACTAAATGCTGTGTTCATTAGGCAGAAATAATAAAGTAACAGTTTAAGTACAGATTGGGCTACAACAGACAACCAAGGAGAATGCCAACACTTCAACAACTGGAATGCTTTCTTAGTAAAGCAGAATTTACTTCACTTTGTGGAGTCATTATTAGCTAGCAGCCCAAATAAAACAATGAATTGAATATGACAAAATCTTTGGAATATTTACGTAATTATTTTCAAATATTATTTCAATGAGAGGTCCTCTTCTTTCACTTTGAATTAGTAAGAGACAACTATTTCATCCTCTTCAATTAGCATGACTTAACTTTTCTCTCAAATAAGTCTCACACCTACATCTGATGACAATATAAGTTATTTCAATTTCCTCATAGTTGCATACATCTGCCAGCTTGCCAGAGTAGACAATCAGTAAAACCCCACATACCAAATACTTGGCTGACAACATTTAATTTATAAAAGGCTGACTCACACAGGATGATAGACTTTTAACAGACAGACAAGTACACCAACTCATGTCTGTGGACACGAATACTTTTTCTCACACAGCAGCGGTTACCATCCCCAGAGCAGGACAGCAAAGCAGCCAAGCCCTACTACAATTTTTGACAGCTTTTTTTAAGAAAACCAAATCAATTTCTACATGAAACAAAATACAGCAGAATCCAGCAAAATTTTACAAACTCTTGTGCAACCGCTCTCCAGTATAGTGACAGATGGCAAAAGTTACTAAAACCAACACATTTGAGCTTATGCACTTTGAGAGAAAAACTACTTGACAGTATTGTTTTACAGTAATGAATCTCAAAGTACAAACCAACCAGTTTAAGAATTTTTAAGATACTTAAAACTTAAGTATCACAACCAGACCATAAAAAGCATCTTTTATTGTAAGCAGGGACTTAGAGCAGTAATCTAAAAATTACTAGCTGTGTAGCTTTGAGAAATTATACTTTCACTGGTGTCTTTGTACAGTCAATGGTGATTTGCCTTTTAGTTACCCCAACATAATAAGCAAAGTGACTTACCATTCTTGCTGACATCCAGTTCCCTGAGATTAATGAGATTTGCAATGGATGCTGGCAATGTGGTTAGATCATTGTCTGGCAAACTCAGCTTGTGTAGAGACTGACAGTTAAAAAGTTGCTATTGAAACAAAGAAAAAAGTGCATGTGATTTTCTCTCCGTTTCCTCTATATAGATTTTGTTTTTAATCCCTTTAAACTTCTGACCTCAAGGCCTGAAGGCCAGATTATTTAGAGGTTTTTACTACAAAAACTTTATTTAACTAGTTTCATTGAAAATTAACTAAGTTTACAATGCTTAGGAAAGCAAAAAACTGCAAATGGTCACAAGCCAGCAGCTATGCTTAACACTTCCTACAAATTCCTTCCAGTATCTTAGAAACTGTGACCTGTAGTTACACACAGACCTGCAAACGTTGCAAAATATTTTCCATAACAGACATGCTATGTAATGCCCCAGAGGTAAATAGAGTTTAATAAAAAAAGAAATTAAAAAAATTCATAGACACATCTTTTAAAGTCAAACAGTTCTGGAACACAGAATTTCAGTAGGTATTAATCTCCTCTAAAAGTTCAAATTTCATTTTGTTATATCTTACAATATTTTCTCCCTTCATGTTTTCTATTTTAAGCACAAAAAAATCCAACAAAATTATCATGAAAACTAGTGAAGTTTGAGCTATGGGTATAGAAAACTGTTTAATCTCTTCTGTATACATGCATTACCACCTTTATCAAATACTTGCTCAGAGCCAGATCTCTTCCCATATGCAAGGTACCTAGAGATTCTTACCCAAAAGCTTTACAAATTGACAAAATAGGGCAAGTAAGATTAGCGTAATGGAAAAAAAATCCTCAAATGATATGTAGGAAACTTACAGATAGTACAAAATAAATAATTCTAAGAAAGATGTTGAAAAGACTCATCTAAACAATTTATGATGAATATTCCTTTCCTGGCAATTTTTGGATAAGATGATTCATAAATACCCTGACTTAGTATTCTTCTCTTTTGGAATTCTGAGAAAAGATCGTAAAAAACTAGGAAGTGTTCAATGTAGTTAAAATTTATCCCAATCACCATCATAGCAATGGGCTTAGTTTGACCAAAGTTTTTTATCGCTCTCTCAACCAAGAGGCCATTATTTCAACCAGAAACTGTTGAACAAGCCTCATTCATGTAACATTTGCATATACCACCTCAGAGCAAAAGCAAACATAAATTAGCAAGATGAACAGTTAAAGGAATGAGCTTTAACTTGTCTACTGCTGTTTCCTTCCTCATAAATATGTCTGTGTTAGAATTAGTTAATGTCATTAAGGCTTTAAAGAGTTACAAGTTACTTCGAATATATATGGGAAGGACAACTTCGATGAGCTCGTGTTTTGGAGCCACTCCTTTATTTCAAGAATACATTAAAGCCCTTCCCTGAAAACAATAATTCAGACTCTTGGAATCATTAGAAATTTCCCTGATTAATCAGGTCAAAGCACATGCTGCACAAGGAATTGCAAGATCCCTAAAGAAAAATGAGAGGGAGGGGAGCTTTGAATGGTGTTGACTTTGTAGTTGTTACTTTTGTTGTTGTTCTTTTTTAGTGTTAACATATTCATAATTACCGCTAGTAAACCATGGAAGTCATATAATTGAAGACTATTTTACTGCAGAATTTCAATTTCTTCCAAACAGAAAAGTGAGAGAGAAAAGTAAAACTGTTACAGTTTAACCTTTTTAGCTCAAATGCACACTATAACACTTGGGATAAAGAGGGTACCTTTTCAGACATTTCAAATGCACAGTCAATTTTGTAAGTGAGACTATACACTAGCATGTCACATAAAATCAACTCCTTCTCTGCAGTTTGCTCATTGTGTGCCCTCAGGCAGTCAGCTAAATTAAGGAGCTATACTATAAGAACTGAGTTTTGAAGTAAACTGGAATTCTGAAAAGATTCAGGGCAATTAAAAAAAATCCAAAAGCCATGAACACTGATGGGTCATTTCAGTGATCAGGCTGACAAGCAGCCCCAAGCCACCTGTGTTGTGGCATACAAAGGCCAGCAGACGACAAAGCACCACCATGGGCAAAGAGAAAAGGTGAGTGGGAATATCTTAACTAGGCTTCAGAAAGCTAGAGAGGGCCTGATAAGTACTGCACCCTTCATATTTGAAATGGCTTAATTAAAAGCCTTTTTCAGAGCTGAAAGACTAAATAAAAGGGAAAAGGAATACACAGCTTGAAACTCTGGCTCCAAATTGGCTAGGATCATTTCAAATATTACAGGCCTTCCCTTACAGTTCTATGGATAGTTTTAATATCACAATTTCTTTCAAATTAATAAATAAAACAACTCTACTATGTCTTCACTATCCCTTAATCTCTCTGCATGTATTCTTTACAGTATTTGAATTTATTTGTGGGGGTGTTTTCTTTTGAAAATTGAAAGGGTAGCAAAACACAATGACCAAAATTACTTTAAAACTGAAAAAAAATGTTTAGCTTCTCAGAAATAACCCCGTAAGTATGACTTGTTCTAATGTACAAACACATTACTTGAACCAAGTGTAGGCTACTACATGTCCCTGCAGTTAAGATAACAGAACAAAAAGGAACAAAACATAAATGCTCAAGCAGTCTTTCTAATCATGGGGATAATTAAACCTTAGACTAGACAAAGGTAAGCAGTTAACTGCCCACTTCTCAGTGCACAAGCTGACACTGCCACACAAATAAATTTATTAGCCAGCCTCTTCTACTATGCACCTCTCTTGGGCTAGTTCAGTTGCTTAAGCAGTTTCATTCCAACTCATGCAGCAAAGCAATCAGGATGGAATGTATAAACTTTCAGTCTACCAGGGCTGCTTCACAGCAATCTACAGCCTAAAAGCTGAAGTGGGAATCTAGACACTCACTATGAGCTTCTACAATGCTGGTGAAGTAAAGAGTAAGTGTATCTATAAGGAAAACCACCCAACATACCTTTGGAAGCTCTTCAATCTGATTAGCATCTAAATACAGTTCTTCCAAGGTCTTTTCAAAAGTAAAAATCTCCTTAGGCACCTGTTCCAGGCTGCAGTGAGAATAATCAAGGGTAGTCACGGTTTCCTCCTCTCCACGCAGACAGCGGCATGGCACCAGCCGCAAAAACAAATTCCTCTTCGTTGTCATTTTCAGGCACTGTAAAGCAGAAATTGGTCAATTTAAAAACCAAGACAACCTCAAAAATACCCCCATGTGCAGCTTCTCAGACTTCAACTGGCTGCTAAATACTAAAAAAAAAGGAAGCTGTGTGAGTGTGTGTGTGTGTATATGCATATGTTTGCATATGCATGAGAGACAGTGAGGAGAGTGTTATTTTCTTTTAAATACAACAGATTAGTAATGACGTTAAATGGGATTAAACACATTTAATACCAGAAGACAAAGAAATTTAGCCTGTGACTTCTCACCTTCTAATACAACCTTACATTGCAGAGAATCAGAGAAGTTTGAGGCACATTTCTGAACTCTCAATTTTGTCTTTGCAACATAGCTTATCCCTACCTTTACAAAGGTCAATGGGACATTTTTGTTCAGTATAATAAAATCCACCCCCTACAGATAATTAAAATATAGCTGTAGGAAATCTAATGGTTTTATTTTTGCATGTAAACTCATGTACCTTAATTTCAAATCCCTCATTTAACAACACAATAGAATAAAAAGAACCAGCATGGCCACTACCAATTGTTCTACCTACAGCTTAAAGGGAAGGTTTCCAAGTGCAGAGACAACAAAGCAACCTCTTTTGCAATTTCATTCACTTTGTAAAACTTCAACACATCTTGCTGTGCACAGTGGAGCTAAGGAAACTTCACCTTCCTATGGAAATGTATCTTTCTTCCTTGAAACTTAGTCTTTGTTACAACAGTACCTTCTACTCCCGCGAGGTGGCAAATCTACAGGGTGCTGACTAGCTGATGACTGACATCAGCACACATCAGCTCTGCTCCTGCCTCTTTTCTCCTCAACAAGATCCCAAGTTTAGGTCTCTTTCTCCAATTAGCAATGGATTTTCACAAAATCTTCAGAATGTCACCCCTCAAGCTTCAAGTCAGTCTTGAAATCAGACAACAGGCTCAATTTTTAAGGAAGGAACAACATATGCAGACCAACAACATGATCATGGTAAGCTTAATTTCCTCAGGAAATTGGCCTAAAAATACATACTTCTCCAAAATGCCATTGAGTATTTATTTTCTCAATCAACTGCCAACACTCCAAATGAAAATATGGGGTTTTTATGTCCATTTTTGGGGGGGGATTGGAGAAATTATATTTCAACTTCTGGACTGGTGACAGGAAACTTTCTTCTCCAAGTGTCAAAAATCCTTTCAGACACATTTAGCAGACTGCACTTCAACATTCAGACGGTATGTTAGTAACACTGTGAGAAAATAAAGTACCATGACCACTGCTCTATGTAAAGTCACAGGCTGCAAGCCCTCTTTTCTTACTAAGACACCAAAAAAGTAATGCATTTGGATTTTCCTCTACATGTAGCTTAGCTTGCCAAGTACTTCACAGTATGTATAAATCATATGACAACAGATCAATGGACTGCTACACTTAAGTGTTTTCATTAACTAGAACTTATCATTCGGGCTGTGAACAGTCAGATTCTACATCTATCCATCAAAAAGATGGAAGAGAACTCTTCATTAGAATAGTGGGATATCAAAACTTCTTTTTTTAACAATGCTTCAGTGTTCCTAGGATTTAGTTAATGTGTTGATTACCATCAGAAGACAACACTTCCCATATAATTCCCACCATGTTATTTAAATAAAAAGTGATCTAAAAGGAAAAATATATAACCATATGGCTATACGAAGAGTTTGGAGACTGCAAATAACACAGCGGGGATGTCCACAGAACAGGAAAGTCAGCAAAAGAGAGAGAGCATAACCTTCTCCTGCTTCTTCCAGAGGCTCAAGCATGACATCCTCCAGCCACCCACAGACAGATGCCAATGATGCTATGGAAGCTTGTGTGCTCACTTAGTCAAAGATACCCATGCCTTCTCCAAGCCTCTGATGCCATACGTGAAGACACAAGTTGAATTCCCTGCCCAACATTTACAAACCCAAAAGCCTTGAACAAAAAAGAGATATTGTCTCATTTTCCTATAAGTTCAGAGATCTGCAAAGCTGTGGAAAACACAACACTTTCGAAAAACATAACACTTTTGAAAGAAGTAACAACAAGTATACAGCCTCTTTAAAGAGGAGTATAAACAGAAGAATATACGACTGGAAACAAGTACTGGAAGCAGAAATTGTACTTATGAATTGATTACCACAATCTGGCAAGGGAAGGCACACCTGTATCACACCAGCTGCAGCCATATACAAGTTCACTTTGTCCAGTTATTTCAACTTCTAAGAATTATGTTTTGGAAACAGAATATTACAAAGTTTACTACATGGTTCATATAAATAACAAAATAAGATACTATTTTTCATTCAAATCCCTCAAAATGAGCATACATTACACTGTTTGCCCTCTCTTCTTCAGTGGCTGCTCTCTTCACATGTAATCCTACTTGCCCATGTCTCAAAAGTTTCTGAACCAACAAAACTCATAAGGCCTAACAATGCAAAACACACATACCTAGGTTTTCTAACTTAATCCTTTATTTTCAAACAGAAATCTTGAGCTTTTGGTAGGGCTGGGGAGGAAGGATTTTTTTAAAGATCACGTGCATCCACAGCAATGTAAACATGAATTTGTAAACAAATCCCAATTTGTGTACAATATCACAGTGTTGGGTCATCTCCAATCAGTTAAAGTACCTAAACTCACAACTCACATCTTAAACTAAAATAGCCAAAACTCATATTTAAGTATCAAATAAACAACAGTCTCCCCAAAGCACTGATTTCACCAACCTGAGCATATATCTAATTATAACTCTTCAAAACCCAGAATGACCAAGAAAGCGGTATTTCAGTAAATGCAGGAAACTATGTAATTGATTTACTTCAAATTTATGTTTGTTCATATTTTACTTCACATACATGAAGAATTGTTTAGCACTTACGTTCTAGAGCAGATGGCTGCCAACACTATGAAATCGACATGTCAGGATAGTCGCAGGAAGTATCCCAGACCACCACTCTTCTGCAATATATATTTTATAAACCAACAGTCAGACATATACCCCCTTCCTATCTGTCTCTGTCTACCTATCTTATGGTCAGTTGCTCAAGCAGAAAAACTGTGATAGATACAAGGAATCACAAACTACAAAAGAGAATCCACTGGTAGAAGTACAGAAGACAGGAAAATGTCATTTCACACAGAATGTGTGCTTTACTTACACTGCTCTAAATATTAACTTCTCCATGGATAGTTTGGGTAAATACAGAAGGGAACACAAAGTATAGCATTTTTTTCTTCCAATTAGAAACCATTCTTCAGAGGAAATGTTATAGTGGCACGTACTTGGATAGATTGGCTGTCCAGATGGAAGTTAGTTTCTAAAACTGTCTCAGGAAAAGACCAAACGAAAATGTGTGAGAACATACTTGCAACTATCTGGGCTGCAATTGTGTTGTGACAGTGTGTGTGTATTACAGTGTAGTAATGTAGTAATATGTTAATATGAAACGTCAATATAAATATTTTAAAAAGGTTAAAATTATAATTGCTTGGGTATCTCAACATTTTAAAATTTAGTTTTTACTGTAAACTTACTCTGTAATTTTTCTCATATTTTTTTCATTTTTGCTAAGGATGTTTCTGTAATATGTCTTGCCATTTTGTCTCCCTAAGAAATATCAGGATGGTTGAATTACAGACCTGCACTCTCATATACCTGTGCCTTATTGATGTGTTGGCCTAGCCTTACAAGGATATTGAATAACTGCTGCATTTCAGTTAAAGACTGCCCTTGAAGTGGAATGTTTTGTTATGTAGGCCAGAGGATTTTTTTTCCTCTTCTCAGTTTAAAAATAATACTTTTGTTCTGTTCGATGGTCATTCTGGTTTTGCCGTTGTTAAGCTTTTGCCATGATAAGGCCAAGTACGGACTGCCTTGTTGTATTGTTGCTTTGTTACAATTGCAGAAAATAAATAGAAATTATTAATGAGTTCTTTTGATATATTTAGGGTCAAAATTATGCTCTTATACTTGTCAAAATTAACTCTTTAGGTTTGTTTTAGCCTAGGCAGTTTAGATAAATTTTTCAGCTGAAAAATAACTGTTGCAACAAATACTTGGTTAGAGATCCTCTAATTTCAGTAAAGCAAGAGAACGCTCTTGTTGAAGCAAGACAATGTTATCAATACAAGTAACACCATTGCAACTACGTAAAGAGGTTTTGTAAAATAGTTTGATGAAAAAAAATTCATATTCTAATTGTGTAAAGGATTTCTGAATATTTTAAAGAAAACAAGATAGAAATAATAAATTGAAATCTGGTTAGAATTCACTTTATAGAATATATGAAAGAGATAATTTAAGCAAATATTTCTAGAATTGATGCCTGACATTGCTTTTCTGGGAGTTACCTGAAATTATCTTACTGCCTTGGCCCTTGGAGGTGGGTAGATGTTTTGGGTTTGTTTGATTTAATATATAGAGGTATTGAGAGCTTGAAAAGTAGTTAACCCCAAGAAAAGCTTTAAGCTTGGTGCTTCAGGAAGCTAAGAGTAGAGTATGGCTGGGTTTGGTTATTTTCTGGTATGTTGAATCAGTAAAAAACCCCTGATTTCTGCCCTCTCTGTTGCCTTAAGTTTTCTCAAAAAAGGCAACAAATATCCTTAATATTTTTGCATTTAACAATTGGCTATTATTTACTCTATTTACTAACATGTTCTTCCTCCTGTTCTTACCATTCACTATTGTTGTTTCAAGAGTAATGCCTTCTATTTTTTTTTCTCTGAACACTGTGAGCAAGCATACTGTGTTTTTTGGTGTTCCTTGTCTGCACGAGGACGTGTGGTTGAGCATTGTTTTCATACTAGAAGTGGAGAAGCTTCATATCAAAATGGTGACATGGTTCCAAAATCCATTTTATTTCCAATCATGTGTTCTCCCACCAGAGTGCAGCACTGTGGTTCATTCATTTGTGCTGACCTGAGTTTTTGCCTGTCTCAGTCAAATGAACGACATAACCAATCCAGTTTTGGGACTTTTTTTTCCTAGAAGAGACACAAAGAAATGGCTTGGATGAGAAGGGAGGAAGAGGTAAAAATACCTTAAGCTGACATTGTCATCGAATGAGGCTTTGCCACCTCAACCAGAATATGCCACTGCTTCTCGCAGAGAGACAGTTTCTTCACAGTACAGGCTGTCTTTTCATGTTTCAGGTCCTTATCAGTGACCATCAGGTTTGAGCGATCCTTTCCTCTCCCACAGAGGACAAGAAAAAGGATTGCAGAGAAACACATTTTCAGGCAAGGATTTGCAAGATGGTGGTTGCAGTCTGTTAACTTAAGACTTCACCATTCCTGTCCAAGAGGACTGCATTGATTTCAGAGGAAGAAGCCCTGTACCAAATCTTAGCGCCTTCTACCCCCCTCCCCCCTTTTTTTTTTTCTTCTGATGAGTGAGAGATGCCAAGTCTTTCTTGAGTTCAAAGAATGAATAATTGTGTGCTGCATTTACTGTAAAAACCAAGGATGTTTTGTGTTCTTTCTAGAAGTACTGAGATGCTTACTTTTTTCCCCGAATTCATGAGGATTAGTGTTGTCCATAGCGGGAATAGATTCATGTAGATTGTACTGTGACTTTTCACAATATAGCATCTCAGATTAGCAAGATAAATAGCTGTGTCTTAGTGTCTTCTGTGGTGCTTGAAGCTGCTTTAGACAGAGAAAAACCCTTAATGTCTCTAAATATAGAATGGCTCTTGTTTTTATGTCCAGTGTTGACTTTTTTTTTTGATGTAGAAGAAATAAGTAGTCAATTCTTTTGTTTTGGTGTATGGTTCATTTTTTAGTGGATTACGTAAGTTTCTTAACAAATAATGTTTTTTTTCATAATTCTTTGTTTTGACAGGAGTATATTTGGACTTTTGTCAGTTGGCCAATTAAGCTTTCTTGTATTTGTCGGGCAGCATGTTAGGTTACATACTCACACAATTTTTCCCTTTCCTTTGTCTGCACATAGCTCCATAATTCTGAACTAGTTTGTAGATAGTGGACTGGGCTAAGAAGAACCTGACTGTGTATTTTTGTGCCTAGTTTGTCCTGCCTTAATGTATAAAGATCTGATAGCTGGTTTCATTTTCAGCTCTGCTGCTGATGTAAAACCCTTTTAAAAGGCTTGAGAGGGGGGAGCAGGGCTTTTACCAGCCTAGAGCATGAGCGATCACATCCTGTTACCATCAGACAAGAAATTTAAGGGACTAATGGTACAGTGAAAGTGTTGCTTTTAGAACAAATTAATAGAGACTGGGAACAAAATTATTGTGAGCTTAAATTCTACTTGTAACAAGCCTGAGTTCAGAATTTTTGAACTGTGATAACCAGAGGCTGTGTATAGGTTTTTGGTTGGTGGGTTTTTTGTTTGTTTTTGTTGTTTTTGTTTGGGGTTTTGTTTGAATGTGCTGTTGGGCTGCTGATTTCTTGGCTGATGGGGTGTGCAAGGAATCATCAAAGAGTTCCAGGGAAGAGTGATGCTTCACTGAATGATGGTGTCTCCTTTGGATAGAAAAATTTAGTGTGTATTCAAGCTTGCTGTGTATCTTTTTTTCTTTAATTGGTCTTCACACCAATGCTTTTCTTTTCTGCTTCACTGATTTTAGTCTATTCAGTTTCACTGTTTATAGTATGTATTGGGTGTAGGTGGCAAGGTTTTAGTAGTGGGGGTGTGGCATCCCACCCTTAAGGGGGAGGGAGCACCCAAGATTTATAGATGCTTGCGGCCAAAAGAAATGACTAAAGTCAGAAGGTCCACAAAAGCTTATGAAGTTTCATTAGTAAATTACACATAGCGTGGAAAATGGTATGTTAGTCCCTGACCTTCTAGTATACGTGCATGGCAGTGGGTTTGGGATGAAGAGGTAGAGTGAAAAGGAAGAGAGAGTTGAATTAAAGATGGAGAGAGAGAGAGGAAGGGAGAGAGAGAGAGGAAGGGAGAGAGAGA
>NW_020925744.1:4917841-5040743 GCF_003984885.1 Neopelma chrysocephalum
AGGGAGAGAGAGAGAGGAAGGGAGAGAGAGAGAGGAAGGGAGAGAGATCACCAGTCCTGGTTCCAGCACTGATCCAGCAGATGGGGTGTCCAGGGTTCTGGGGGCGTCCACACACCTGGGCTTGGTGGTGGTACGTTTTTATACATAAGCTTTCCCTGCCCTGGAGATAAGTGTCACACTTTCTGTGCTAATTAGTTATCATGCACAGTGTGTTCTTCTAGACCTTTCTGGAAATGTGTCAGAGGGCTTTGGGGGTCTTCGGTGGTGTTGATTTCCCCCCTACAGTCCATGCCCGCTTCTTCACCTCATTTCTGTGCCTGTGCTGTATGGTTTTGTGCTTACCTCCAGGACCTAGAACAAGGAGATTTGTCCCAGAAAAGTGCTGTCCTACCTCCAAATGGCCCTCTTCTCCAGCCACATCTTGTTCTTTCTCACAGCGTGTTACTGCCAACAGTCCTTGGCTGTTCTTACCAACAGTCCTTGGTTGGCTCCATGGCTATCCTGCTACTGGTGTTTGAGACAAACACATTAACCTCTTATCTGCTTGGCTTCTACAAGGGGGCTGCAGGTGTGACTACACCACATGCAGAAGCTTCCTAAAGCTGCCACCAGCTAACTAATTGCAGCTGGCTCCAAGATGGACCCACTACTGGCCAAAGTGGAGCAATCTTAGTAGTCCCTCTATGATAACATATTTAAGGAACCATAAAAATCAGCTGCACAACAGCCAGGGGAGAAAAGTGACAATATGCGTGAGATAACCCTGCAATCACCAAGGTCAGTGAAGGACAGGGAAAAGGTGCTCCAGGCACCAGAGCAGAGATTGCCCTGCAGACGATGGAGAACCCCATGCTGGAACAGGTAGATGTTCAAAGGAGGCTGTGACTGTGTGGGAAGCTTGTGCTGGAGCAGGCCCCTGGTAGGACCTGTGGCCCCGTGGAGAGAGGAGCCTATGCTGGAGCAGGTTTGCTGGCAGGAGTTGTGACTCCATGGGGGACCCACCCTAGAGCAGCCTGTGCCTGAAGGGCTGCACCCAGTGGGAGGGACCCACACTGGAGCAATTTGTAAAGAACTGCAGCCCGTGGGAAGGGCTTACTTCAGAGAAGTCCATGATGGACAGTCTTCTGTGGGAAAGACCCCACACGGGAGAAGGGGAAGAATGAGAGGAGGAAGGAGCAGCAGAGACAGCATGTGATGAACTGGTTGGAACTGCCATTCCCTGCCCCTCTGCACTGCTGAAATCAGGAGTTAGAGAGGTTTGGTGGGCACCTGGCAGCCAGTCAAGGCCAACCCACCACATAGATACAGTCCACTGTTGTTACAGTAGATCTGATAGTATTATAGTATTTGTATTGCCACATTCTATTTCAAGGACAGTCTTTAACTGAAATGCAGCAATTATTCAATATCCTTGTAAGGCTAGGCCAACACATCAATAAGGCACAGGTATATGAGAGTGCAGGTCTGTAATTCAACCATCCTGATATTTCTTAGGGAGACAAAATGGCAAGACATATTACAGAAACATCCTTAGCAAAAACGAAAAAAATATGAGAAAAATTACAGAGTAAGTTTACAGTAAAAACTAAATTTTAAAATGTTGAGATACCCAAGCAATTATAATTTTAACCTTTTTAAAATATTTATATTGACGTTTCATATTAACATATTACTACATTACTACACTGTAATACACACACACTGTCACAACACAATTGCAGCCCAGATAGTTGCAAGTATGTTCTCACACATTTTCGTTTGGTCTTTTCCTGAGACAGTTTTAGAAACTAACTTCCATCTGGACAGCCAATCTATCCAAGTACGTGCCACTATAACATTTCCTCTGAAGAATGGTTTCTAATTGGATACCATTAACAATGATGCAATTAGCATTAGATCTGAGCTTCATTTTTGATGTTTGACTTGATTGCATATTCTTTGGGTGCATATTTGTTGTGTTACTATGAAAATCTTAAGAGGAATAAACTGATTTTTAAAACCACTGTGCTTGAGTCTCATTCACTTCTCCACAGACTATAAACAAAAAAAAGAAAAACAAACGCCATATAAATGCAAGGATTTTTACTATGGTAAACTGAAGTTTGAAGGAAACTGCAGGAGTCCCATCAACCTTCATGGAACATACAAAAAACCCAAGCTTTTTTAAAAGCTGTGATATCGATATTTCAGTATGTCAACACTGATGTTTTCAAATGGCTAAAGAATTCCTTTACATTATGGAACTGACAAAGTTCGGATTTAATGTTTCTCATTTTTAAGTTAATACATAGCCAGGAACATGAAATATTTATCCCAAAAGGATACTGAAGTGCACTCCACTCCCACTAGCCCCTATATCCCTTTTTTTAAAAAAATATGCAGTAGAAATAATCACAGCTACTGTATAGCTAGTAATCACAGCTATTTGGTACAGCTAGCTGTAACCAAGCTACTTCAGAACTCCTTTGCTTTCAGAATCCACTAATTTCTACATTAAATAAATCCATTTTCTGTTACTGTTACTGTGAAAAAAGATCCATGGAAACAAACGGGTCAAGTTCCCGGCTTTCTATACAAAGAAAACAATGGAGACTAAATACACAGAGCAACCAGATTAAGAGATGGTAAGCTTCTGAAAGAGCTACAAAACCATATTAAACCACTTATGTTTCAGGTTTAGTCATTTGAGGCATTACATCTGTATCTACCGTACAAGTAAATACTGTGTATCACACTGTCCACATCTATTCAAACAGAAAGGAAGAGATAATGTCTTAACTCCTCCAGTTAACACAGTCAAAAGAGATGAGTCAGCATAGGGGAAGTGAAGGGAAGAGGCATCGCTAGTCATTTGCCCATAGGAAGCAACAAACCTTAGGGAGCAGTAACCACAGCTGAGGCAATCCAGCAACAGCATAGATTATTAGTTCAGTGGAGAATGCCAAAGCACACAAAGCCTACAGCATTGTAGGCTACACAAAAGGCTGGAAAACACAAGCATGTGCTACATGCTTCTATCTACTGAAGCATATACTGTTTGTAGCAATGCCAAATAAAGTATGTAGAAGATTTTGTATCCTTTAAACTGATATTTTATAGTCTCAAAATTACAGTCATTGAAGAGTCAATATTTATTAGCATTTCCACAATCTGAGCAGCACTATTAATAAAATCAGAGCAGATGGAAGCTGCTCTCATATGTTGTTGGGGGTTTTCTTCTGGGGCAGGAGGAATACTGGGCAATAATGATTCCTCCACAGGAATTCATAGAGAGATTCTAAAGACAAAATATTCTATTGGGCATTCTTTTTATTCATGAAAAATACTTGCCTCTACAAATCCTTACAATATAAGGCAAAAGCAACATAGTACCATCTGCACTGGCACAATTTAATAAAGAAAAAGCTGATTTTGAACATTGTTTTTTCATAGAGCTTTGAACAGCAAACTGAACTTTGTCTTGTATAATTGTTAATACTTTTCATGTTCTTACGTATGCTCTCTAGCTAAAAAATGTTAACCCACCAGTAAGAGAGAAATGACATGATGTGATGTATGCCTAGGCTTTAGATCAGCAAAGGTCCCCCTCCAGTGCTGCATGCGCGCTCTGCGTCCGCGGTTTGGTCCACAGCCGCAGCTGCAGCATGAGAGGGGATAGAGATGGGTAGCCCTGCCGGCAGTTGCTGCACGCCCACGGAGAAGGAGAGGGCAGCTTTGGAGCACACAGAGGTTTGCCCTTCCAGGTTTGGGGGGGAAGGGGGAGTACAGGGGGAAAGGGAGGGGAAGGGAGGGGAGGGGTATCGAGCGGGCCATGGGGGTCCTCTGATTGGCAGGAGGGAGACTGGGGCAATCCTGTGTGAAGTGTCACAGGTGAGCAGTGCGCCTGAAGATAACTGGTAACACAGTAGAGGAAGGATATGGTCAGGATGGGTAGTGGGGTTCCTTTAGAGTGATGGGGGTCCCAGCCAGACTGGGGCCTTGAAAGGCACTCCAGCCTTGAATGGGTATGAAGGCCAGAACGGTTGGTCGGTCTGTTTGTCTTTTTGTTTTTGGCTCACCTGCGGCTACTGCCCAAGTTCCGCATATTCTGGATATATTTGCTTTGCTCTGTTACGTCCTGAAAGGGTGGGCAGGACAAAGGGTTGTTCCTGGGTATCTCCTTATGATTGTATATAAATAGGTGATAGTAAAGTAGGAAATGAAAGACTTGCACAAATCGTTCTAGCAGGAACGTAGCCTGTGTGCCCCTATATGGTTGCAAGCTATGTTGGCAATGGTACATGCCTTTGGTAGGGTCGCCCATGCCAGACAGGTCAAAACCGTAGGACTAGATACACTACGTTCTTGGGCAGGATGAGATTGTTAGCCTTCTGGCTAGGAGAAGGACAACTCTCATCCCAAACCCGGGCAGATGGAGCTCGCTTAGCCCTGTAAGGCCATCCATCTAAGAGAAGGTCACTCTAATCAAACCTACGTCCTGAGGACCTCACTGCCACCGTCCAAGCTCGCTTGGCCCTGGCAGACGAACCTCAGGATTAAAGGGTGGGTTCAGTTCCACGCATACTGCACCCCACCTAAAAATCCATTGCACAGGCTTGAAGGCTTTACCTACATGCAAAAAGCCCTGTAGCAACGGGCGAGGGTTGAAACGGCAGGTGAAAGGTGCACTGGGAGCCGCAGACTCAACCCTGCATGCAGGCGGTTCAGGATATTGGTCATTTGAGACTGACCGGAGATGACGGTCTCTTGGGGCAGCACCCTGAACGACCAAGCAGCCTTTTCAAGGACAGCACTGCTTGCTCCACTCAGAGAGGGGCCTAGAAAAGGTGGCCTAAACAAAGCTCATCTCCACCTTCACCCGGTTGGTTAACCGCAGACCAACGGGCATCTTCTTCCAATGCGGTCGCACAAAGAGCAAAAGACAAAGGCATGCACCTGCCTCCAAAGGTGTACCTAAATTAACTCTAGCATGTTGGAACATCAGAACCATGCTCGATTCTGCGGATAGCGGACGTCCTGAGCAACGTTCTGCCCTAATTGCCCATGAACTGGTTCATCTCAACATTGACATTGCTGCTCTCAGTGAAGTCCGCCTTCACGAGGAAGGCAGCCTCAGAGAACATGGTGCCGGTTACACACTCTTTTGGTCAAGTAAGCCCAGAACCGAAAAACATCTCTCAGGTGTCGGCTTCATGATCAAAAACTCTATTCTTCCCAAACTTGAAAATCTGCTGACAGGTCACTCTGACCGCATTATCTCCCTACGCCTTCCACTCCACAACAACAAACACGTTGTCCTCTTCAGTATATATGCCCCAACTCTCCAAGCTGACTCTGCTGAAAAAGATAAATTTTACGCTGACCTGCGCCGCCTTACCCAAAAGGTGCCTGCAGGTGATAAGATCATTATCCTTGGTGATTTCAACGCCAAAGTAGGTAAGAATTTTGAAGCATGGAAAGGCATATTAGGCAAGCATGGTGTTGGAAACTGCAACGATAATGGTCGACTTCTGCTAGAATTCTGTGTGGAGCAACAGCTCACCGTCACCAATACCATCTTTCAGCAGAAAAATAGTCCGAAGACAACCTGGATGCACCCCAGATCTAAGCATTGGCACCTCATCGATTATGTCTTGGTACGATGGAGAGATGTCCGCGATGTCCTCCATACTCGCGTGATGCCCAGCGCAGAATGCCAAACAGACCATCGGCTTGTGCGCTGTAAACTTGACTTCAATCTCACATTCAAACCTAAAAGGGGCAGTATCCCAAGGAGAAGACTCCAAGTCAACAATCTCCAATCAGCCACAGTAAGAGACAGATTCCAGGCTAACCTTCAAACTAGGCTTGAAAACCATTCCACACATTCTGCAGATTCCTCCCCTAAATCCATTTGGCACCATATTAAAAACAGCATCCTGCAATCCTCCGAAGAATCCTTAGGGTTCTCCTTCAAGAAGAACAAGGACTGGTTTGATGAAAACAATCAAGAAATCCAGGACTTGTTGAGGAAGAAGAGAACCGCCCACCAAGCACACCTTGCACTGCCATCCTGTCACACAAGAAAAATAGCCTTTCGTCTTGCATGTAGCAAGCTCCAACAGAAACTCTGTGACATCCAGAACAAGTGGTGGATCAATCTAGCTGTAAAAACTCAACTATGCGCAAATGCAGGTGACTACAAAGGATTCTATGAGGCCTTGAAAACAGCATATGGGCCTACATACCAGGTCCAAAGCCCTCTACTCAGCGCTGATGGAAAAACGCTTCTGACAGATAAAACCTCCATTCTGAATCGATGGTCTGAACACTTTCAGACTCTTTTCAGTACCAACCATGTAGTCCAAGACTCAGCTACTCAGTCCATCACACAACAACCAGTAAAGTATGAACTGGATACTGCCCCCACTTTAGGAGAAACCCTCAAGGCCATACAGCAGGTGAAAATCAACAAGGCAGCTGGGGTTGATGGAATTCCACCTGAAGTCTGGAAACATGGGGGCCTTGCACTCCATGCTAAATTTCATGAATTTGTGGTGCACTGTTGGGAACTAGGCCAACTCCCACCAGACCTTTGTGATGCAGTCATCAGCACCTTGTATAAGAAAAAAGGAATTAAATCAGATTGCTCAAATTACCATGGTATTACTCTGCTCTCCATTGCTGGCAAAATCCTGGCAAGAATACTCTTGAACAGATTAATACCCACTATAGCAGAAGAAATTCTACCTGAAAGTCAGTGTGGTTTCAGAGCCAACAGGAGTACCACAGACCTGGTGTTTGTTCTCAGACAGCTACAAGAGAAGTATAGAGAACAGGTCTCTATGTAACCTTTGTCAGCCTCACCAAGGCCTTCGATACTGTGAGCAGAAAAGGTCTATGGGAGATTTTGGAACATTCAGGATGTCCCCCCAAGTTCCTTAAAATGATCATATCACTCCACGAGGATCAGCACGGCCAAGTCAGATACGGCAACACACTTTCTGAGCCCTTTCTAATAAAGAACGGCGTGAAACAAGGCTGCGTTCTCGCTCCTACCCTATTCACAGTCTTTTTCAGCATGATGCTCCAAAGGGCCACGGCAGACCTCGGTGATCAGGATGGTATCAGGATGGTATCTACATTCGATATCGTACTGATGGAAGCCTATTCGACCTAAGGCGACTGAAGGTCCACACCAAGACCTTAAACCATCTTGTCTGGGAGCTGCTTTACGCTGATGACGCCGCCCTTGTTGCCCACACAGAAGCAGCCCTGCAGCGTTTAACATCCTGCTTTGCAGACGCTGCTGAGCTCTTTGGGTTGGAAGTCAGCTTAAAGAAGACAGAAGTTCTTCATCAACCTGCACCTCAGGAAGTCCCTCATCACCCCCACATCACCATTGGCCAATCAGAGCTCAAATCAGTCCAACAGTTTAATTACCTAGGCAGCCTCATCTCCTCGGATGGTAAGATTGACAGGGAGATAGACAACAGGTTAGCAAAGGCATATAGTGCTTTCGGTAAACTCCATAAAAGAGTATAGCGTAATAAACACTTGAAGAAAAGTACAAAGATCAGTGTTTACAGAGCCATAGTGCTGTCTACTTTCTTATATGGATCTGAATCATGGGTCATCTACCACCACCACCTGCGTCTCCTAGAACGCTTCCATCAACGCTGCTTCCGTACAGTCCTAAACATCCACTGGTCAGATTATGTGACTAATACATCTGTTCTAGAACAAGCAGCAGTCACAAGTATTGAGGCCATGTTGCTGAGAACACAGCTGCGTTGGGCAGGACACGTCTCCAGGACAAAGGACCACTGCCTCCCTAAGATCTTGCTTTATGGTGAACTTGCCACCGGCTGCCACATGAGAGGAGCCACGAAGAAAAGATACAAGGACTCCCTGAAACAACATCTCAGCCTTGGCCACATTGACCACCATAACTGGTCTACTCTGGCCTCCAGTCGGGGGGCCTGGAGACACACCATCTGTAACGTTCCTGATGCTTTTAAGAAAGCTCGCAGGATCACCCTTGAAGAGAAAAGGCAACGCAGAAAGAATCGAGCCTTGCAGAATATACCATCTAAGGAGTCTTTCTGCTGTGCCTTTTGCAACTGGACATGTTTATCTCGTATTGGCCTTTTTAGCCACCAACGTGCCTGCAACAAACGTAGGTAGAGCCCTTCCCAAATCTTCGTTCGCGAAGCCTAGCCATGATGATGCAGATCGGCAAACCAGAAAGTAAAGTAAGAGGCCCAACAGGCATTTTAAGCATTTTTTCAAGCATCTTTCATCCAAGTTTTTGAAAAATTGCTTATCTTTTTTAAGAACTAAAATAAAAAAAATTAAAGTTCTCAAGCCAAAATACTTAATAATGTTCATCAAGTTTTAAAACTGAATTATTTTCCTTTTCCATATATTCCCCTTTCTATATATATACACAAATATATGGAAATGGATATAATTCACTTGGGTCTTCAACAGATATCCAGAACTAAAAAAAATTGTCTTTGAAATAACATGAGAGAAGATGCAGAATAAAATTCAAGTGCTCTGAAAGTGATTATAACAAAATAGAAATAAAGAAGAGGATTTCTATTTCAAGATATTGTGCAGTTGGTCCAGAGAAAATAAAAATAATGTACTTACCACTGTGTTACTTTTTTCTCCCTGCTGCTTCTTCTTCCCTGAGCTTTCAAAGTCAACATTCTGTTTAAGAGAAAGTTACATAAATTTTAGTCAACTCTATCATACTAGATAAGAACAAAGTGATGTTATATTGTATTGGATATGTATTTTGCTTTCAAAGTTTTGGTTTTGTTAAAAAGAAAAGCTGTACATGTGTGTGAACAAGAACTTGAATATTTCAGAGTACTTGAAAGACTTTTCAAGACAGTAAAACTGCACATATACTTTTGAAGGAGATAATTCTTTTATGTAGAAAACATTGCCTTTTTTATCCTACTGTTTTTTTAAAGCACTCTGTCTATAAAGTTGTTTCATTTTTACTCCTTTTATAATTACAGTTTTAAAATATTAAATATCACACAGATTTCTTCATACACAATTCTGAAGAAAACTAAGAAAAAATACATCAAAAATTAACCAAACATAAAAAGAGCACATTTTTGCATTATTAACTTCAGGAATTTTTTAGAAAGTTGCAACACATAAGGCATAACAGATCTCTGACACTAGCTTCACTGAAGTAGGACAACTATAAACAAGCAAAAACATCCAGTGCGTTTGACCGAACACACTCAAAATTAGCAGCTGGACCTATGGAAAGGTTAAATTTTGCCTCTAACAAAGACAGAAGTAGAACATATCTTCAGAGGGATTAAATGTCACTGTGGTCAGACAGATCATCTAACTGAGCACAAAGTCATGTAGAACAGCCAAGAAGCTAAGTCAGGCAGGGTATAATTTTTCAAATTTGCAGTACACAGAAAATAATTTAAATTGTGGGGATCACAAGTAGTAGCTTCATTCAAAGGATTTACCTGTAAATGGAACTGTATTTCATGCCTTTCCAATAAAAGCAGAATCAGCCCACCATGAAATCATCATAAGAGTGGGAGGGACCTCAACTAGTTCAGATCACCACCTTCCTACTTGTTTTGCAGAAGTGACTTTGGATGAGCAGTGAGAAGTTACCCTCAAGGTAACAATACCTAATGAAATCCTATTGAACTGTGCTCTAGCACAGGTTATCAGTCACATCAGACTGAGTCTCAGTATTCTGTCAGGTTTCTCCAACCAAAAAGGCACAATAGAAAAGCCCTAGCACTCAGCTTAAAGGATGGGGAGAGTATTTGGAGGAACTATCATGTGTTCCTCCTGTTTTTACTATTTTTTAAGTATAACCCAACTGCTGCTAGAAAATGCTTAGCAGATGGGCTGCTGGACTCTCCCAGCACAGCTGTTCTGATCACTGTACCCCGAAGGTTGCTCATATCTACACGAACAAGCATTTCTTGTTCCATCTACATATTTCACTTCCAACTTACCACTGGCTTTAGCCTGTGGAGGGTGGAAGCAAGGACAGGTAGCCTGAGAGAAACAGAGATTGTCCAAGCAGACAAGGATCAGGTTAGGAAAGCTAAAGCACTGATAAAATGAAATCTGGCCAGGGCATCAAGGGCAACAAGAAAAGCTTCTATAAGATGGCTTCTTTGCCACCCATAGGGAGCTGGACAAACTTGAGAAGTGGGTCCATGTGAACTTCATGAAGTTCAAAAAGGCCAAGTGCAAGGTGCTGCACTTAAGTGTAATCCCAGATATGAATACAGACTGGGAGAAGAACTCATTGAGAGTAGCCTTGTCGAGAAGGACTTGGGGGTTCTTGTGAACAAAAACTGGACATGAGCCAAGAGTGTGCACTTAGAGCCCACAAAGCCAAAGGCATCCTAAGCTGTATCTGAAGAAACATGGTCAGTACATTGAGGGAGGTGATTCTTGCCTCTCTTCTCTGCCCTTGTGCCACCCCATCAATAGTGCTGCATCCAGAACAAGAAGAAATTCTTTACTATGAGGGTGATGAAGCACTGGAACAGGTTGCCCAGAGAAGCTGTGGACACCCCATCCCTGGAAGTGTTCAAGGCCCTGTTGGATGCAGCCCTGAGCCACCTGAACTAGTGCCTGGTATCTCCGTCCATGGAAAGGGGTTAGAATTTGATGATCTTTAAGGTACATTCTAGCCCAAGTCTTTCTATAACTTCTACGATTTCTATAGATATGTGGGTGATAAAAGCAAGACTAGGGAATATGTGGGCCCTCTCCAGAGGAAATGGGAGACCAGGTTACCTGGGACACTGAGAAGGCTGAAACAATGAAGAACTACCAGCTGTAGGCAAAAATCAGATTACAGACCATCCAAGGAACCTGAAGGTGCCAAAGCCCATGGGACCTGATGAGGTCCTGAGGGAAGTGGCAAAGGAAATAGGAGGGCAGGTAAACCACAACGAGCTCTTCATTTCAGGAAGGGTTGGAAATAAGTATCTTAAACATTCCTTGTTTCAGAGACATTTCAGGCAGCCTTCAGCCCATGACAACCATCCTCCATTCTGAATACTGAAAATAGTAAAAACTGCAAATTATTTCTTTAACTAATTCCAGAAGAGTATTGCAGAATCCAGATTATCTGTGCTTGTCCTTAAACACCCATTCATATTCAGTAAGAAAGTATGTTTAGCTAAAAAGACTTTACATCAATCAAGATTATCCATACTAGAGACTAACACTAAGCAGAAATGGATCTCACGCTGCACTACTAAAATCTATCTTGTAAACCAAGAACAATTTTAGGGCAAGGAAACCAGTTATATTTTTTCCTTTTGGAGCTGGGATCAGGAAGAGGAGGGGTTCCAAAGCCAACTGAGGAAGTGCAACTGTATGCACAATCAGTATCACTGTTCTCATGAAGCAGGATTTGCCTGCACAAGGATGCCAATAATCATAATTTTGTTTTAAGTATCAGGAGAGTATACACAGATGTGCATAATCATTTCATACACAATGATAAGAAATAAGTTTTACTGTCAGTGGTTACTGGCAAGATTCTGATTCAACCACAACCTGCTACACTGGTGAGAAATGTGTGCCTTACAGTGAGCTAGATTTGAGCAAACAAAATAACATATGATTTTGACTGAGGAAACAAAAGATAAACACAGCTGGGAAAATATTTATCCCTAGACAGTATACCTTTTGAAATTAAACAGATATTTTGCACAAAGTAGAAAGGTCTACAGACCACAGACAGTTTAGTTAATCTCGGATTCCCCACCTGTGGAACAGGGAGGAGTGAGAGGGGAGGACCAAGGAGTCACAAAGGTTTCTCAAGAAAAAATGAATCTTACTTTTCCTGGAAGCAGATGCTGTCATCACATCTCGCTGTTTCTGGTGTCTGAACCAAAGCCAGACATTTAGAGTGAAGCAAAGAGACAATGTCTCATTGACAAAAAATCTGACAAGTTTCAGGAGCAGCACTATCTTTTTACTGATCTTGGGTGGACAAATCTAAGATGTTAATAATGAAACATTATTTAAGTGGCACAAGACTGACATACTTGAGGATTTATTACCTCCTAGGACCAATTCTGTCACAGCTGCTGACCATCCAGAATCCCTTAATGCAGGAACAGGACAGCTGATGGTGCATTCTAAGCAAGCACACAAAGATCCACATTTGCTTCCAGCATGCCCCAAAGTAACCTGCTGGTATACTGCAGAGGACATGCAGTTGAGAAGTGTTCTGCCAAGGGATACGGGTATGCTTACCGACATATGGAATGGAAAAGGCACTTTGATAGGTTCCTGGACTAGCTAACCTCCTATATCAATTATACTTTAATATTAAGAGTTACATTGTTCTGCCAAATTATCTACAGTTCCATTACAGATATTTTTAAGTATCTTAAAACTGAATGGAATGCCTGGAGTGTGACAAAATGAAACTTTGTTTATTATTTACAATACCATAACAACACTTTTATACAAGACAATTAAGGAAACACATTCATACTTGCACATATACAGATAAAAGAGATCTGCTGGATTTTATGGTTGATTACTTTCCCTTGTGGAAGCTGGTCAAAGAAGGGTCTGGTCTCCAAGACATAAAGGAAGACTGCACCTGTGACCTCAATTTTTTTAAGAAGGTATTTCCAAATTATTTATCTCATCTGTGTGGATATAGCTTCAAAAACTCTTCCTGTCTAAGCATTCTGAGAGCAAATTGTAATTTTGCAACAAAACAGACATACCTAGACTTAGAAAAACTTCTTGAGATTCAAAACTCCATTTTACAGTAGTGGAACTAGTGCAGAAATGACCAGTATGTCTGCATTTGATCTCACAGTGAAACACTGCTACAATGCACATGCACCAGATTGGAAGAGTTTCAGAATTAAAACTGCAAGGAATCATTTATGAATCAGGATGCCTGTTTCCCAAAGCATAAGCCTCAGCACATACACTCTGAAAAGTTATTCTATAAGAACAAAATACCATGTTGCTATTAAGCATAAACAATTATATCTACAATACCATCAGAAGGCCTAGCTGTTGCTAAGATAAGAATCCCACTGTGACTTTTAATTACCTTGAAACCCCATATTCTCCATAAAACCAGTAAAATACAGCACTATTTTACTTCGTTTCCCCGACTATTCTGAACAGAATGATGGAGGTTGTTAGGGGCCCCTCCAGATCATATTGTCCAACCCACCACCGACACTACCACATTAAGGCAAACTTCAACATTAAATGCAACAAAGTAAAAGTCTACTCTCCTCTTAAGGTCAATGTCAGCTTGTCAGATGAAGAAGATCAGCTGGCTTATTCAAAAACATTTCCAGGGGAGAAAGTTGAGATTCCACTCTAACAAAATTGTCTAGTCCATGTAATTACTCTTAGGTGCTCATTTTACAAGTGCAAAAAAGCAACAGAATAAAGACACATTTATTCAATAATTCATTAATTCATAACATACAATGTTCCATCTCACAATAAAGGTATCAGAAAAATCTCTTTACAGAACCAAGATAGCTTTTCTCAATATATTCTGCTTTACAGAAAATAACATATATTCACCAAAGCAGATTCAGAGTTCACAGACTTGCAATTTATTAAATTCTATAAACCAGGGTTGCTTTCCAGAATGGTAGATGTGAATTAAATTGTTGCTGTATTCTGTTGCTAATCATCCTGTTTAAGGCTTTACTGTCTCTGTTACTCTGATGCCATTGCATTAGCTCAAATAACCAGAAACTAAGCAAGGAATAAAAAGAGAGTCACAAGACTGATTTTCCAATCCAAATTAATGCTATAAATCAAGAATTTTAAGGCGGCTTTAAAATATTAATATTCTTGGCATCCTTAAATGTTGTGTTCATTTAATATACACTTTATACAACACAAAAAGCAGGTTTAGTGATCTCTTTTCACAACAACTTGATTCTTGTCTTTGAAGTACACAATACAGCCACACCTGAACATAATAAAAAAGACAAGAAACAAAACAAGCATGAGAGAAAACTATTCAGCGTTTTCAATCAAGAAGACATGGCTTGCTAGACCACTTATCTTGGCCTCACAGACCATTTTTAGGGACCACCAAACCAACACATTTCAGAACAGCAACAGTCTGTACCCCTTGCACTATCACAACTCTTTGCCAAGCTATTTTTCTCCAAGTGACACTTGTGCTAACTCACTGACTAAAAGTGAGTAGCCGCACCAAGTTACACACCAAGGTCTGGTTAACCCTGAGGAAGCTTTGTTGTTAGTGGTAACACAGTGAATCCAACTTGATTCAATCTACAAATTAAAAAGAAAAAATAAAAAACAACTCATCCTTTGTAAGTTATGACAACTTTCACTCAAGTATCAGCCATTCCAAAGATTTCCACTGCTGCTACAGAACTGACAGCAACTTTTGGGAGAACTGAACATACCTTTGTCACATGAGGAGGCCAATTAGCACCACAAACAATGTGACATGAGAACTCAACAAGAGAAAACTATTTAGATCTGGTGCACTCACCCTTTGCTTCTATGTGACCCTCTTCACCCTTTCCCCCCTCAAATTTCTAGTTTCCCATCAGCACATCGAACCCAGAGAGTGACTACACCAAAAGGTCAGAACTCTTTCAGTCCTACTTGTTAGCTGTAGAAAGTGTGCTCAGACCTCAGCCTTCTTTCACAGCAGCACAAGAGAGACTGATGATGATAAAGTGGAGGAATGTGGAAAATTCAGAAAACCAATAACAAAGAGAGTAAGAATACAAGAGACAGAATATACAAACAGAATCAGCAGTAAGATTAATAACTAAAAACATGAAACTGAGTCATACACACACACACTAAACAACACTAGAATGTACACCACTGTTTCTAGAAAGGACACATTTGATCTAAATTAAATAGCATAATAGAAGTTTAACCACCTATTATCATCACCCTTATTTCTTTTTGCCTGCTGTCATTCATCAGATAAACCCTTTTACCTCCTCTACCTCATCAAGACCACATCCTTTATCAGATATTGAAATACTTTATTTGTGCAGTACTTCAGAAATATGGCACCATGTCTTATAATGACCGTGGGCATATATAAAATACTGGTGGCAGCCAACACCCACACTCCTCTGTGTAAGGAGTGCTTGTCTAAACACTGCATTAAGTAGATGATGATTCACTAATAGATAATATGTTAACTACTTAGTAGGAGGAAAAGAGAATTTAGAAACTCAAACTGGTATGACTACCAAGCACGAGAGAAAGCACATGGAATAAGAACTTCCGGCAATGATTTTAGGCACAATATTTAACTGTCTACTAAATTCTCCAATAGCATGTGAGACTTAAAACAAATCCCAGGATAAGCCATTCATCTGAATGACCCCAAGATTGTCATAGACTGTGCATTTCTATGTTAAACCACAAGTGATCTAAGGTTCAAGTCCTCTTGGACAACATTTAAGTACAGGTGTCCAACACCCCAGTTGAACAGTCTATTGCTTACACACCAATAAAGACTAATATTTCTCTCAGTGTAAAACATAGGCAGGCAAACATACTCTCAATACACCTGATGGATCAGGCAGACATTTTGCCAGTTATGCCACAGCTTTGTGTGCCACAGCACAAAATTGGACGCTGGAGCTGTTTCAGACTATCAAAATACAGAAGGCTGCGGCAGAATTTGGCCTACAGATTTTAGCAATTCTGTGAATGTTTGTGGCCCTAAATGTATGAATTCATCTTGTGCCTGTGGCCTTTTATTGCTAGTGGCTAGTCCAGGAGATTCTGCAACACAGTTTGGGCTCTTAATCAGTTGAGGCTTTATATTTGAATTTACCAATTATGAATTAAATACTAAAATGTTAGAACCAATAATCACCTAGCAGTTGTCTGAAATACATTATAAAATAGGTACTATTCCTATATCCATAGGAACTGGATGAATCTTCTACATTTCACATATTTCAGAAACACAATTTTATAGCATAAGGGATATTTCAAATTTAAATTGTTTCAGAAAGAGAAGAAACTATCAGCAAACAGTTGCTATAATTGCATACTTAATAATAAATCTCACACTACCAGCCAAGTCATTGTTACGGTATGTAAATTCCTGAGTTCTCTTCCTTCCAGGGTAGAGGTGAATAGTGCTAGTCAAGCAACACTTAAATCTATTTTTAGACATCATTTCTCCCCCCACATGTGTAGAAGCATAACTTTCCAATTAACAATTCCTATTATGAACCATTTACTTCCTTCTGCATTTATTTTGTTCCTTACTGCTTTACAAAATTGAATTAGGAGACATTGCTGACCAGTTTGATTACAAATACAATTTGCAATCTGAGAACCTGCTTTCAAAATTGTTAAATATTCACAGCCACAACAGAAATTAACCTCAGCTGTGATCTTAACATACAAAGCGATACAAAAATACTTGGGTGTTATCACTGGTCTGAGTGGGTTTAAACAAAAAAAAGAACTATCAGATACTTGTTATAGCTTCAACTGTCAATTATTGTGCACACCAATTCACTGTCATGACAGTGTATGATTAACTCACCCTACACACACTATGAAAAGCAATTCTTGAATATCAGTGTTCTCTATAAACAGTTACAAAGGAAGACACCAGGAGGAATAATACACTTCTATGTTCAAAACAGGAATTAGACAGTGGAGTTGGAACAATGCAGAATTAGAGATACGGATTTTTTAGAACACGCTGATCTCAAGAAGGGTATATGCCCAAGGCAAATGTCTGTTATTAAAACTTTTTTTGTAAGTTGCGGACAACTGAACAGGTGTCTGACTGGAAGCTGATGTTTCCTGTTTGAATTGATATTAAATTCGTAACTAACTGCAACAGCTACTGGCTGTGACTAAACATATAAAACATCTAACCAAAAAGTATTTTTACCCTACTACACTTCACACAGGCATGCACCATCTGTCACCAAGGTATGATCTGTTACTCTGTGACACTATCACATTACTCTTGAAAAGACTAATGCTGCTGCTTAACCTCATGGTTTGAGCCAATTTCTAAACACTAAGCCTTGGCTTGCTGTCAGATCTCACTACCTGCCTGAGAATCAATGATGGAACACAATTGTCACTTTTTACCATATAATTTAAAGCCACCCAAACCTCGTGTTGCAAGCTAATTTATATTCTACAAATACTACTCTAGAAGTGATTTGTTTTGTTGATGAAAAGAAGCTATAAATTGCCCCCAGACTTTTACTATGTAACAGCATAACAATCCTCCTCTAACACACAAAACAACCCAGGACCACAAGCCACCTGAATTAAAACACAAACAGCTTATTAAGGTAGTAAAGAATTTCTATCATTTGAAATTGCAGAGCTGCAAGGTAATTAATCCCCAGCTCACAAGAAAATTTTAGGAAATTAATATGTTAAATTCAACTTATTGGAAAATAATTTTAGCTTTTCCTGTCTAAAAAAAAAAAACCCTCTGCTGATTGAACTTGCAGTAACCAATGCAGAGATAGCTTCTGAATATGAAACAAACAAAACCACAGTTGTTATTTAAAACTCTGCGTAGATGGCAGTGTCTAGAAAAGAACAAGATATGAGTTTGTTATGATCCCTCTGACAATGAGGTTACAGTGAAGGTTGTTTTACCTCAATTCTTAATGGCTTTTTACTAAACTTAATCTAAACCAACACAGCGTAATGTACAGTAATGTTTGTTTGTGTGCAGTCTGCAAATCATCAGTAGGTTTCTCCTCATTCCCCATTTCTCAGTCTTTGAAGGGTCATCTTGGAAAGATATGTTGCCTGGAGGAATGTGCCCTTCACATATTGACAGAAGCACTACAAAACTGCATGCCCTAATATGCATTTTGAAGATATATCCATGCATCTTCTAATAATCCTTTTTATTGTAGTTGCCCATTACAGCTCAAAGTGTCTTCCAGTAATAACTGAAATGCATATTTAATTTGAAAGCCAAATAACAGAGGTTTATAGGGGTTTCTGGATACAGCTCCATTCTCACTCCTGAGTAAAGACAAACGCAATTAGACATTAGCTCTAAAAACAACCTGACATCTGTTTGATCTAATCTAAAATAAAAATCAATTTTTCTGGATCTTTCATACCTTCTCCAATAAGCTAATAAAAGATCTGAACAAAACAATTAAGTATGTATTTAAAGCTTTCATAGCAATAAAGCAAGTCACTTGCTTACCTGCAGATTACTGGATTCTACTTTCTTAGGGAAAAAAACTGTGTTAGATGACACCTCTACGCAATATTCTGTCTAGCAATAAGACACTAACTAAAAAACAAAATCAACCTTTTCCAATAGGTTTATTATTAACACGCCAGTCATCTTTGGTAACTGGTGAAAAAGCACTAGAAATTTTTTCTAGTATGGAAAAAATCTCAGTAGTAAAGATCAGTAGTGAGATGAATGGACTAAATCCATCCTAGATACCAGCTTTCATTTTAATACCATTAAGGGATCAGAACTAAGACAGATTTAAAATGATGGATAAAATCATTCAACACAGTTTTAATGCATGCGCTCTCTGAAACACACATAGTCCAGCTTTCCCATAAAACTATATAAATCTAAAAAATACCTGTGAAGTTAACAGTTGTCTGGTGTTTACATCAGTAGGAGACTGGGCTGAGAATAAATGCTAACACCATGACATATAAAAATAGAGACCAGAATGAGTGCTAGCTGTAGTGCTATTAGCAACTCATTTAAAATGAAAGAAATGTTCTCAACAGCTTTGATTAGACTGGCAGGCCAGTATCCAAACCCAAAATAGCAAACACTGAGAGAGAGCTTAACCAGTTTATCTAATACCCACTCACTAGTTTAAGTCTAATGAGCCTTAAACTTAGATCTGCTACATGTAAAAATGCCTGGGTAATCGCTCCCTACAGAAACCACATTTTTATCTTCTATCAGTTACTGTTTGCTTTAAATGCACATGTAAAGAAAACTACAGTTGACATGCTTCAAAATCAGGGAAATTTAAAAGAGGAGTCTTGACTCTTAGTCAAAATTTGACTCTTTACAAGGTATGGGAATAAAAGGAAAACAAGGAAAACAGAAATATCAAAATACAGAAACAGGAAAAGAAAAACTTTGTTGGGTTGCTAACATCTCATATCAGTCCAAGGTTTCTCATAGACCTAGTACGATCTACAGGTGATCCTTGCAACAACAAAGTCCTCAATAATGCGAAAGTCCCTGAAGAGTCATCTCTCTTGCTTCCTCATCTACTCCATTGTGATTTCTTGTTGGTTAGTCCATTCCTCTCCACTACTGTACTGTTTCTTCTTTTTCAACTTTTTTTTTTTTTTACACTCAAGTTTTTTTTCACACCCCAAGTTCCTTCCCCTGCCTCTCATCAGTGTCCCTGAGGGGTTCCCAGCTCAGAGGAATGCTCCACATCGTGAGCATGTCTGGGATTGCCTACTTAAATTCAATGCATAAAAACCAGAACATAATCTCAACCACAAGCAAAAATGTTCTTATCACATGCTTTGATTACCCTGCCCATTACTGACCCACAACAATCCTCGTTTCTTTATCCCTTGAGTCCCTGTAGTCACACTTGTCCCCTGCCCGAAACACACAAAACAAAATCTTAAGCCTACAAACTTGCACCATTTATTACCAAAATAATTTCTAGGACACTGCTTGACTGTAACGGTGGTTGAAGTACCTCTATCTCCCCCTTTTCCATTAAAGAGATAAACAGCTTATTTTCACTTATTTTTCAAACTATTTTATCATTCAAAATCAAAAGGAAGACTCCTTCTTAGTCAATAAAGTGAGCTTCTATCACCTTGATCGATTCTTCAGAGCAACATCTGACAGCATTCCCACACAGATACATAAAATGAATTCCCCATGTATTCTTTCTCATTTTCCTTATCTCTCACATTCACAACACTTAAAAATAAAATCCTGACAGTTACCAGGCTGCTGTTGTGCAAATACTGCTGCTCATCACACTAACCAGTGTTTGTCACCACCACCCCTCACATAACGTGCTCCTCTATCCAGCTAAGTCACCCTAACCTGTTCTGAAGGACATACAACCTGTTGTCTATCCTACATTTGTGTTGAATTATGACAGGCAATTCCAGTTTGCTTACTAAAACTCCTTTAGGTTACACAGAGGATGACCATAATGCTTAGGAAAAGAATGGATTTTACCCACTCTGCATGAAAATGCACCACATGTTACACCTATAAAAATATAAGCATAAAAGGAGCAGCTATGCTGGTACAAGCATTTAGGCTTTCTAAGAAGAAAACTTAAAAGCTGACATATCTACCTGGGCTGTTTCTTTACTGTCCCAAATAGTAGCAAGCAAAAATACAAATGAAGTTTAATAAAACAGAAAATTCAAGAGAAAAAAATACACAATTCTACCTTGATAGGCAGCAGTCAAGCAATTTCCTTAATATCTAAAAGAAGGTGGGTTTTTTCCCCTTGTGCTCCAGTTAGCTAGCTACAGCTGTAGAAACTACCTTCATGAAATGATTCAGGTTGGAAGCAACCTTAAAGATCATCCAGCTCTAATGCCGCTGCTGTGGGCAGGCACACCTTCCACTACATAAGGTTGCTCAAAGCCCAGTCCAGTCTCAGACTGAGCATTCACAGCCTCCCTGGACAACCTTTTTCAGTGCCTCACAACCCTCACAGCAAACAATTTCTTCATAATATGCAATCTAAACCTTCCCTCTTTCAGTTTAAAGCCATTCTCTCTTGTCCTTTCATTACATGCCCTTGTAAAAAGTCCCTCTCTGGCTTTCTAGTAGGCTCCCTTTAGGTACCGGAAGGTGCTATAAGCCCTTCCCAGAGCATTCTGTTCTCCAGGCTGAACACTACCAACTCTCAGCCTTTCTTCACAGAAGAGGTGCTCCAGTCCTCCAGCCATTTTCACAGCTCTCCTGTGGACCTACTACAACAGGCACCAACTTGCAGAAAGTTCTTTCTCTGGATTAGACAGGAGGTATTTCAGTTCCAAAATAAATTACAATATTTGTAACTGGGAATAGAAATTTAGAGTAAGTCTGGAATACTTTTTACTTGAAGTCTGCATTTTAACACAAAGGATAAGGAAGGATCAAAGGATCAGCAGCAGCCATATAAGCATCTAAACTGAGCATGAGCATTCTCTTGCTTGAGTTCTACATGGCTTGAAGAAGACCACATAGGCTTCTACATCTAGCCAAGAGTGACAGGTAAATCACGCAGTTTTGTATCCTCAAACAGCAGTAGTTACATGCAAAAGGTAAGCAGTGCTCTGTTCTCATTTATGCAAACTAGTTCAAGGGGGAGAGGAACAGAACACAAAAGTAAAACGTTATTTCACATGGTATACTGGGGAAAATATGAATCCTCTAACCTAAAACCAGATGGAACCAAATTAATTACAGGACTACAATAATTTTCTGACTGATCAAAAAATTTAAAAAGTGACCCATCTGTCTGTTGAACAAGCCTAACAAGGAATCAGCTTGATCATCAGGTTCTTCTCAGTTTTCTCAATTACAAAAGTCTCCTATTTTGCCAAGCAAATGAAACATATTTGTTACATTTATACACATTGGTATATTTTAACTCATTCTCACTTTAGCGGTCCTAACATTAGCAATCCCATGTTTTTTAGGTGGACTCCTTTCATCCTTCACTTTCTGAAGTCTTCAGCTTCATACCCAAAATTCATTGCTATAGCTTTTTTCTCTTCATTTAATTAACAGATGGACACTTCTCACTACTATGATATTAGCTCTTAGATTTGATGTTTTCTAAGCATCTACTAAAATATCCTTTAACTGATTTCCCTTTAAAACTGAGTAGAAAAGGAGTTTATATACAGATGATTTGGCTGAAAGGTTTTGAAGCACTCTTTATAAAAAGGAACAAATAAATGTTGGTGATTAAGCTTTGTATTTGTTACGTACAATCAAAATCAATTCATAGTAATTTATAATTTATCCAGAAAAGTAGGTTTTAAATATGCAATTGTTACTTGTCTCCTTTCAATGACTACAAATCCTTCTATAATGACTTCTAAGAGTATTGCATCTATCATCTTTTTTACCAACATGTTAGTATTAGTAGTATAAGACCACCTGCACATAAAAATTAAGTTTCCTGCACTTAGGGAGTCATCCTGTACATAACTGCAATTTGATGGTCCATAGCAAGCTATTTCTGCTTGCCACAGTGGCTTATTTTTTTTTCAGTTCTCAAAAGTCGAAAAGAGGTAAAGCTAACAACCAAAACAGCACAGTCCTTTTCCCTCACTTCGTCTTTTCCAAATTGTAGGCAGCTGGTTTAACCATCAAGCACACTCTTCCTACCAAGGGCTAGCGATTACACAGATCAACTATAAGCTTTCTCTTTTTCCTCCACATTGAGTACCCAACACTTCTTTCTTTATAAAGATTCTTAGAATTATTCTTCAGTCCTTGGTGAGCAGTATTTCCGATATCTTTATTTTGTATTAGAATAAAGCTGTGTTTTTTCTTTCTGCATGTTTTCTAATAGATATTTTATTTCCCTCTTCCCTGTAACTGATGTTCACTTCAAGTCATTCCTTTTTGGGGAAAATCTATCATCTCTGTTTACCCTAAAACCAAGCTACTGCTTCATAACAGGAAAACTCACTCCTTTTGCACCACTTACCTATCAGCCAGCTCACTTTTATCCTCATCTGCCTTTGTCCTCATTGGCTCTTCAGCAACAGAAATGTCAGAAGACCACCTGGACCTCCAGAAACGCTATGCACCTGCCTTTTGTCCAAGTCTGGATGGCTAAGTCTTGGATGGCTAAAAATCTTTAAGGACATGAAAGCTGCAGTAAAACAACTTCATGGTAATAGGGCATTTCAAAATACACAGCACTTCCCATGCTACTTCCTTCTCTACAAATCAAAAGCAACTCATTCTTTTTGCCTTCTGTGTACAAGGCTTCTTTGGACTGAACTTGATGCAGACTGGGTAGCTTCAAAATTCCATGGTCCATTTCTGTTCTTACTTAAGTGACAGCCAAATTCCTTATTTCTCATACTGATGGGGAGTCTTTTAGCATATCAATCTGTACAGCTCTCCACACCGTTGTTGTATGATCCTCCAGACATAGCAGCGCTACAGGATATACACTTGTGCAAATAAATTTGTAAACACTTTCAATTCGTACTTCATATAAAAGAAAGTATTTTGTCAGAAAAGCGAACTACAGCACATCCATTACAGCTCCACACAACTGCTTAAGAAAACACTGAAAGTAAAGTATTCTATTAGGCATTTCTGTCTCACCACAATTTCTTCCCACTAGCAGGAATATATACTTTCATATTGTCACAGATACAATTGCATCATTAAGGAAAAAAAAAACAGGAGCCCAGGGGAAGCAACAAACCAAAGGGTCAGAGGAAATTGTCAGTAAGGTTTGTAAATGGCACAGAAGCCATACAGCCCTATCTTAAATGAAGAAATAGGCACTGACATTCAAAGACAACTGTCAGAAGGAAGTTTATTTGCATTCATTAGCTAGCACTTGATTCTATCCCCACAGAAAAACGTAGATGTAAAAGGAGAGAGGGAGGAGGAAGACAGAATGCGCCATGCTATTTAAATACGTTAGAACAAGTTTATGCATATTTTTCCTCTGACATCACCACACACATTTATGGTATTGTATATGAAGGTTTTATTTGCTAATTGCTAATTGACAAATAAGATTCAAGAATTGCTTACATAATGTAAGCATGAACTTCCCAACATTTAGTCTTTGCATACAATTAAACAAATTTCCCTAGATGGAGACAGGATGTTTTCCTTAGAATACCCATTTCTGGCCATGTGACACAAGCCAACCCTCTGATAACCTAAACTTGTTCAGATGCTGTTAGCAATGCACACATTTTAAAGGACAAACTAACTACCATGCTTCATGAGTCCTTAAACTAAAATACCATTCAATAAAGCAGTGTAAAATACATTAATGTTGAAATGCCCATGGGCCGAAGAATTATTTCACCTATTGAGACAGCTTGTCCATACCTCTTCTGCACTACAGGGAACACCAGGCTGACAGAACAATGAGTTCCCCAAGTGCATAGCCAAGATAAAATACATCTCATGCTAACTGGATTAACCTTCATAGCTGAACCACCTGAGATATGTTTTAGCAGGTGATTCATGCCAGAAATCATCAAATAGAAGTAAGAGGGGGCAGTTTGGGGCAGCATTTATTGCTCCAAGGAAAAATGAATCAGCAAGTCAGGAAGGCCTATATATTAAATATGCAAACCAGAGTTTACATAAGAATCTTGGAGCATGTCCAAAACCTAACGAAAAAAGAAGCCACAAGAATACTGAAGGGATGGGATACAGGGGGTCTTCTTTAATCAATATTGTTTTCTTTATACAGGTGGAAAACTTGATGGCAAGACAATGAAATAAGGCTTTTCTTAACTGACTGCAATTACTTATAGCTTCAAAACTGTGTCAGAAGCATTCAAAAGCATTGTCAGAAGATCAAATATAGTCTGTACAAGCGAAGATTTCAGGGTCTTGTCAAATTTACCTATCAGGCACCAGGCAGGGTACAAATTACAGAAAGTAAAAAACCAAAAAAGAAACAAACAAAAGTCCAAAACAAAAACAAACAAACAAAACTACCACTCTGACAGATTTTAGGTTTTGATGTTTAGTCTTAAGTTTCTTTCCTGTACTTCGGCTATACACAGGTAGAAACTCACTTATGGTCTGTACTGTAAATAAACATCGATACATTACCTTCACATTGGACCTAAGCATTTAGCATTGTGCTCACTGTGAATTTAGCAGCTTAACAAATTACAGCAACTTTCCCAGAAAACTATTCATTACAAAAAGCTTTGAGAAGCTGGAGAACATGAACTCAACTGGTATTAAGAAGCGTCTATCCAAGATGATCACAAAACATCTGGAACACTTACTAAGTCTCTTGTAATGCCCACAAATTTTTCATTTTTCATAACAACATGTTTTACAATTCAACTATTAAAGATATGTGTGCAGCCACAAGCCTATTGCAAAGCCAGCATTTGCTTCCCAATCCTGTTCTTTTTACCCAGTAGACATTTTCTTCCCCCCATAAAGGCTCATTAATCAAGTCTGCTAATGAATCAACTGTTAGGAGCAAAAAAGGGACTATATTTAAGAGCAAACTATGCAAAGCAAAAAGAAATAAACTCTAGATTAACCATACCATTTGAATTACCCCAATAAGACTTAAGTGTTTCAAAGTGAAAACAAGCAGATGCATAATGAGACTTGGATTATAAAACAATATTCTAATTTAACATAAAATTATTAGCAACATTCAAATATTTGCATATTATCTTACACATATTCAATGTTATTGAACAATATTAGTAGCATAACAAAGGAAAGAACCTCTTCTAAATCCAAGCTGTGCACAGCTGCCTTTCTCTCCACTTTGTTATTGTTAGCTTGGCAGTAAATTGGATGGTAATAGCTTGTTAGAAGCCTCAGCCTATCTAAATGATAAAATTGTTTCTCTTTTGTGACAGTTTTTTCACAGCATCACTCTCTAGTGAACTGTGAAAGAAACCTCAGAAGTTTAACAGAAAAAGATGGCTCTTTATCCAATTCTCTGTAAACAAGGATCTACAGAAACAATAATTCCAAAGCCCTCACACAATATATCAAGTGCTTTTAACAGATATAATTAGGATTTTCCTCTCAAAAAAGAATATGCTCCTCAAGATAAAAATTCTTGCCTTTATTTCTAACCTTTTTTATTAAAACACACTCTTTCCCCACAAACCTCTTTTCAAGTAAAAATTCCAACTTGTACTATTCTTTCATAATTTTTCCTAATTTAAATATCATAAGACTCTTGCATTTCCAAGCACACCATTTCTACAATACTACTAAGCATTTTAAAAAGTACTTTTGCCATTACAATATTTCCCCTCTAAAAGTCAAACGGTCTGTGGCTGGTTTGTGGGTGTATATTAACTACATTCTTAAATCAGAGCAAGAGATGGCAAGAACAAAATAAAAAATGTGTTTGCTTAATAGACTTTATTCGGACTAAGACAGTATATTACCCTGCTCCAGTACACCATGATCAGAATATACTGTGATCTACTGAAGATTTTTGTGGCACTTCAATTAGGTATACGCATTAAAAAGAAAAGCTACATCATTCAAGCTGTTTTGTCCCTTTTCCCCATGTCCCCCTTCTGAGAAGCTACATGTATCTGCTGTTGAACTATGGGATGAAAAAAAAGTTTTAAAAAAATCCCCTTTTTACATTACTAACAATGTAACAAGTATACAGAACCAAAACAGTATATGCATGCAACTGGCAAAAAAAAAAAAAAAAAAGCCGACTCCCCACCAAAACAAAACCAACCCAAATCCTTACTCTAGATAGGAGAATAGCATCTAAATTAGCTAGGGCAGAAATATTTGTTTGAAACTGCTTTTATTTTTTGCACATAGCTACTCGATTACCAAACGAATTATTAATTTGCATATATTTTGTTGCATTCAAGGTAAACAAATAATGCAGAAAAATATACCAGAAGCAATGGAAGTCAGGTTGCCTCTACACAAGTGCTCTGACAGACCCGCATCAACTTTAAAATGTAGACACACAGACTACATTCTGTGTCCCAAGTGCAGTAGACTGTGCCACTGCAGCAAATACCCCCAGTGCCTCTTGAGAGAAAGCAATTACAATTCACAGTTCTCTCACACTGGCCCTACAAGCTACTGCAACGCAAATTCAGCAGCTAAAAGTTTGTCATTCTTACATAAGAGGGCAAGACAAGATAGTATTAGCACCCTTATAGTGTAACTGAAACAGTCAGTGTGCCCAAAACATTTCTTTCCCCTTATCTCCTTAATCGCATCTGGACAGTCACCTACCCAAATCACTCCAACACTGTCAATCTACACCATAGGAGCCTGAATCAGTTTCTCAACTGGGACCACAGATTCACCAGGACTTCGAACAGTTTATTAAACCATCCACATGGATCTGTGAAAGAGAATTAAGAAGTGTTTTCAAGATGATGGTGTAAGGGGCCTTGCATAAAAACCAAGACAGTTTCAAATCCATGTATTTACTTACACCAGAACTAAACACAAGACAATAAAGAAGTGGTAATGTGTAGCTTACCACCACAACCACCATCCTATCAACACTTATTTTTGTCTTTTGTCAAATCTGAAGGTAATGCAAACAGAGAAAGCGGTGTGCCAAAACACAGAAAAGGTAGAAATTATTATCGTCTCTTCCTTCTATGGCAGCCAAAACTGAAACATATGCATTGCTAGCAAGCTAGAGGTCAAAACAGCTCCCTTTCTGTTACTTGTATGAATAGAGTTCTAATTGAATTATCAGGTTAACAAAATGTGACCAAAACCAGCAAGAAGTTACGTTCAGGACCTCAAATGAATTACTTCATCTTAAAGCACTACTGTTCTGGTGACTCTCAAGCACATCCTCTGAAAGAAAATCAATATCACACACCACTGACACAAACACTCCCACAGTCCTCACAGGGAAATACAACTCCTTGCAACAGATGAGCTCTTAAAAATAGCTGCAATTATTTTAATTGGACCTGACAGCTGACTTTCATTTAGTTTAACCTAAGGTTTTCTTGAAAGTTTGGAGCCACAGCCACTGACAAGAGTGGAGAAGGTTGCTTACAAGTAGTGGGATCTATTTTTGAGAAGCTTAGTCTGCCTAGTGAGCTTTTGTGGAGTACTGCCATACACTCTCTACGCTGAAGATACAACGTTTTAAAATGTGGTCCTGGCTAGTACATCGGAATAATGCAGTTAAGTCTAAGATGCATGCGGAACACATCCATAGCCTCATCTTGACGACGTGTTGAAGCCAATTCAAATAAAGTTCCAAAATACAGAAGAGAGGATGATAAATTACAGAAGAATAGTTTTGTCATCTGTTTTTAAAACAGCCAATACATCCTACCCAAAAGAAAAAAGGTCTAATAAATTTACGTTTCCAAGTTGATAAATGGAATCTTTGCTGAAAGAAACTATTCTTCGGGAGATCAGATCCTGATTAGCATTCAATATACAGCAATAAAAATGAGTTTCATGATTCCTGGAAATTTGTGATTCTTAAGTTTCTAAGACAAATAGGAGCAACAGAATTGTCATTAAAATAACTGATTCTGCCACTTCCAGAACACTCTTGAGATTTAACAAGCCCTAAACCCTCCATACTAATACAACTGTTTAACACATCTCAGCTACCTTTTCCAAACACTGCTGGTATCAGCTCCCCATGGTGGCATGGCCAGCACAGCTAGAAACTACAAAGGATGGCAGAGTTGATGACTGTACTGCTACTTTCCTAGCTTGCTCAGGAATAAAAAAAATTGGGTCATTGTCCCTTATAGCTATGGAACTTTCCTTCTAAAATTTTCCTAGTGCTTTTCCACCTACAGCCAAATTTTTGGATGACTGAAAATACTAACATAAGTATCCTATTAATTCAAGTTTATATCTAGCCAGCATCTCCCTTCATATACATACTGCTGGTCTATGATGTAAAGCCTGGAACAGCTTTCTTACCTCTTAACTAAGGAGAGCTGACTAACTTTCCTCTACCGTCTTGCAATCTTCCACAGAAGGTTAAAACTGCAGTTCAATGCAAGATATAAATCGCATACACAGTCGACTGTCAAACATGATGACTTCCAGATTACCTGTTCAAGTTTGTGACTATCTGGCATCCATGATACAAGTGCTCAGTGGTAACCTAGATCCCGTAAGTTAAGGGCTGAGGTGGGGTACAAAAGTAAGAATTTTACATATCTGTAGAAGACAGACCTTTTACTCTGACACTTCTTCCCCGCAACTTGATAACTTAGAAAGTAAGTAGAACTAAGGCTACCGTCTACTTCTAGCTTTTCCATTATCACAGACTCGTAATTTTTAATTAAAACACACTGCCTAATTAGTACCAACAATCCATTCCAACTCAAACCCCTGATGGGCAGGTCACTATATGAAAAAGCACCCACAGTACATTTGAGTTATAAACTTATTTCAAAAGAGTTATGAACAACCAGGACTTTTCAGAACTAGATGGATTTCTGATCTTGAATATACAAAATCATCCCATGCAGACAATATCTTACAGCTTCTGTGGCTGCAAAGACAGAGAATGATCAGCTTGGATTTTACTCCATTACTGCACTTGTGAAAACCATGCTGCATTTCAGAAAAGCTATGAATTAAAAAGAAAGACTGATTTTTTTTCCATTGTACTGTTTCTAGTCCTGTGTTACAGTTACTCAATTTTCTTCAATAGCTCTACAATATGAAAGATCAGGGTCTGCTTAGCTACAGAAAATTTAGTTTCAGTATTGTGAAAAATTAGGTGTGGTTCGTACTGCTATCAAGCACTTCAGACTCTGAAAGAACATGTCCCAGAGCCCATGCTTAAATGACAGTAATATCACATTATAAATCTAGGCCATCTATCACTTTGACTAGGCTTACTGGAGAAAGGTGCCAGATGGAACACTGCAATGGATGCTACTCTCATTTCCACCCAGAGCCAAGAAGCATCATCACACCACTATCTTATCAGTAGTTGTACTTACATTGCTAGCAGTGAGCAATGGAAAAGATCAGTTAGAGCAGTAAAATTAATTTAGAAAAATTTTATTAACCAAGTTCTAATAATGTCAAAATGACTATTTGAGATATATGTTAGCCAGTTCTATTGCATCAGTAGATCTGTGCATAAAATCTAACATTGTGCTTTCACAATGAACATGAAAAAAAATCATTTAGTACTACAGGATTCTTCTCTTTCCATTTTCTTCATCTACCAGGACAAAGTAAAAGAGGTTATTTAGCCTTTTTTCAAGCACAGTTTAGCTGAATCCAAAGTCTCAAATAAGAGAAACATAAGAACCTATGAATTAATGAGCATAATTACTAGGAGTGTGCATACAAAATCAATAATTTAGCAGCTATATTAATGCAGAATAATGTAGGGTGTGAACAATAAAAAAATTAAATGCTCTCCACAATTACTTTCTGAAAGCAAGTAAATATTTTTTACATCTGATTCTTTTCCATTAAGTGGGACAGAGGATGCATATCATTACAGATAACACACAAAAATAATTGGTCTATATTAGAAGAAATTGTTTTGATAGATATTTATTCTGCTTTTAAAAGAACACTAATAAGTGCTTAAACATACTTGACTACTCTCCCTCAAAGTGTTAACAGATCATCTGGTTATTGGAAGCTAGGTGACTGGCAGGAGATGGCATCAACTTACAGGTACTTTGTGAGCTTCAGTACTTGATGATGAGTAGCTGGACTAATTTGTACACAACCTAAACATGTGAATTTGACATTGGATCCTAAATTCTTCTCTAGATGAATGACTCAAGGGGAAGGGAGGAAAGGAACCCTCTTCAGTAGTATGTGTTAATCTCACTAAGCTCTGCTTCACTACTGGCTATTACTCCAGCATACAAGACTCATAGTTCATATCCAAGTATCAGGACTGATATCAGAAGATGCATGATCTTAGGAGAGGGAGTCAATTTTATTTTGGATCTTAAAACACCTATTTTCCCCTCTTATTTCAAGACACCATGATACAAACATATGCACATACACCTAAAAGGCAGTGTCAAATTTATATTCTAATCACTCAACAGAATAAATGTAAATATATATATACACAGTTATCTTTCACAAACCTTTTCTGCCCAGCATTTTAAGACACAGCAACTGCACTGAAACTAGACTCCAGTCCCTCAGAGTCTCCAACTCCTCACCCAAGACCCCAAAACTACAGCATCAAAAACCCCCTCAAAAACTTAGTCTTTTAAGATGAAAAATCCAGCAGAAAGATAACTTAAAAAACAGAAACAGTGAATACAGTTGGTAATATTTCAGTCACATATTCACTTGGAGGGGGAGGGATTAGTAAAAATATGAAATTGTACCAAAAGATACACTTGCTCTCAGGTTCAAAATCCATTCCAAATTACCACATTCCAGATTCTTATTATAGATAGACTCTCCCAAATGAAGCAGATAAATGACAGGAATATGAAAAAACGTGCAACTGTTTCATGCTCATTTGCAATGTGAACAGACACTTCTAGTTTTTTAGTTCTTAACGAGACTGTGAAGGCATTCAAGAAAAAATCATAGTATATTTTTGGTCTGGGGGTGGAGGAAGGAAAACAAATCCTCTGTACATTTTCAAAATTTCAATCCCATAGAACTTAATATCATTACAGTAGTTCCTGTCAAGCATGCACAAGATCACAACTTGGAAGCTACCTTTAGGTAAGAATTCACTATCTCTAAATCCTGCATAGCTTAATCCTTGTACTACATAATTTGAAAGAAAAAGCCTAATACATAAGTTATCCTCTCAAATACAATATTCAAGATAATTTAGGACATAATATATTCTGCTGAACTTTTTTTCCATCTTTGAATCCTCGGAAGAGAAATTATCTTCCAGCAATCACTGTTTCCCCTCACGTGCTACATCAAATACTTATCAATCAACAAGATGATAAACAGTTATTTTGCAGATTAAAGAGCAGAACAACAGACAACTACTGTCATGAGAAATAGTGTAAATGCTTAAGAATGTGTTCAGAACTATCCATTCGACACCTTACTATTCCAGTAAGTAGGCAAATGTCCAGCTAAGCTCTCCTGCAGAAGTAACTGATGCTAAAACACTGGTGTGCCTGAAAAAGGAAAAAAATCTACACAACTCAATGTAAAGGTTTCTCATGTAGCGGCTCTAAGAAATGCATAGCAGGGAGCGATTTAAACTCAGCTAACAAGAAATAAAATTTAAACTCACTAGTGCTTTTATAGATCACTGCACTCTAGTCTCTTCAGAGAAGCAGAGATAAGCACAGTATCACAGAGTCTTAAAAAATGGGTAACACCCCAGGCACCAGTTGTTGCTGTTTACCTCATCAGTGTCAACTCATCCGCACTGTATGGGCTTGGCCTTTCTGGAAAGCGGAGGGGAAGATCAGAAGTTTTGCCACCTGCACTTCATGAGTGCAGTCCAGCCAAGTGAGGCTATCATGCATGGCCCCACAATAGAGCCACAGAGCACCTCCATGCCCAAGTGGCAAATTTCCCAGAAGATTTTAGAATGGCGAAGCTAAATGTCTTTTAGTCTTTCATTCCCTGCCCCTAAATTATAATGCACTTTTATTCCCTCCATGAATGAAGGTGATTCTACACTGTCCATCTGAAATGAAACAGTATAATTCTGTAATGGTATCCCACACTGTGACAGACATTTGTGAGTCCATCATTCTACTTATGATAATACATAACTTGTTTTCTAACCATACCAACTGCTAGTTCACCATTTACGCTGGCCTTAAGGTCTAATCTGAAGCCAGAGCAAGCCACATTCAAACTCTGCTGACCCACACATTTCAATCAAAAGATCCCTATAGACACTTAAAAATACAAAGCCACCAGAAATCCCTAGGAACTAAAGAAACTTGGTACATAAGTCTCAAAAGCAAGTGCTCCGCAAGAGAGCTTTTAAGGGAAAATGAATTCATTATTTCTTCTCCTTATCCAGCTTGAGTTCTTATAATGGTTAGTTATTTCCCCTTCCTGTAGCAACTAAAAAACATTTTACAGATAGACATGAAATTCCCAGCCTACTGCCTCAAGTCTCAAAGTCAGCATGCCTATGGCAAGAAAAAGTAGGAAAGAGGGGATGTGGTACACATTAAATCTGCCCAAAAAGAGATACAGCTGAGTAAGTATCCCAGGTTTTAACTGCACTTTTGACTTTTATGGACGTATTATCAAGGATCAAACCACTGATGATGAACAGCAACATTTATGTTTACCGTGACTAAGTGAAAGACTATTCCAAACCAGCAACTGTTGGAACTCAAAAGGCAAGTCAATCTTCATTATTCTAAATTCAAACTAGAGCTTGCTGAAGAAAGAGTACTCCCTGCTTTCCCCTCATACCTGCCTTTTATTAAATCTAGGGTTTGCATAACCCCACCACAGGTCCAACTAGTAACTGATACAAAAACCCTAACCTTGCAAGACATCAGGGGAGAACTTTTTTCTATTTAGATCAGCTTGATAGTTTTGGTGGAGGTTACAAGGATGAGTAATTAAAACAAACAAACAAGATTAACCATGCTAAATATCTACAGGCAACCAAGAAGAAGCAAAGATGCTAAGTCAATTCAGTAAACAGTTATGGTCCAGACAGTGACTGTATCAGCAGGTTGTCTTCTACAGAACTGAAAAAAATATTTACAGGATGTGGTCTAAACTGCAAGACAACCTTGCTCAGAAAGTGCTGTGCATGTTTTTGCAACAAAAAGTCAATCACTTTCCTACACAGCAATGCTCTGAATTTATAAAGGGCTTGACAGAATGAGACTGAAGCGCACAAAAGTATACAGACCACCATCCCCAACACAGTAAGTTAAAAGCCTATATGCACTTACTTTCCAAAAAAAACTTACTTTAACCAAAAAAAAACCCTTCTAAATTCCAAAGTGACCAATACAAGAAGGTGCCCTGTCAAGAAGTAATAATGATAAAACGTGTCAGTTCTTCACTTTGACCTAATTGTAATATTAAGATTAAAAAACATTTAGAAAAATATTCAGTGAATATCAACCTGTAATTCAAACCATTAATAGATATACTGAATAGATTTGTAAAAAGAAAAACTTATATTTATATACAAAACAGTGCCACTGCTCTATATGCATCTGTCCCACTGCTCTTAAAATCTAAGTGAAGATGCACAAAATGCACCTCAAGCTTCTTAGAGCATCTTTATAGCACAAGATGCCATTACCTACAGCGGAATGCAGCCTACTTCCAATCTTAATGGTAAAGGTGATTTTTCCTATAAGAAATCCATGAAATAAGACAGCTTCTGTTAACCTTTATGTGTTTGGATTTAAAGCAAGACTATTAATTGCTATGGATGAAACCAGCCTCTACAGGGCACCCAAGTTTCTCATCCAAATTCCTCTTCTACAGCCTCTCCTACTAATTAATTAACTACAAGTCACGCACCTGAAAAACACACTCAACAGTAAATCCTGATAGGAAGATATAGAAACAGCTTCTTTTTAATTAAAAAAAATTAATCTAAAAAATTAAATTAATTTAAAAAAAAAAATTTCCAGGATGATGTCTTTTAGTCTGCTCCCAAGTCAACATTATCAAAGTCTTGGAGAGCCCAAGGATAAAGAAGAAATCAAGAAAGGATGAAACAAAGTACAACAGTCAATATGTTTTTAAAAGTCACAACAATTATATGTCATGATTAATTAAATCACAGTAAAATTAAATTTAAAAGTACTTTAAAAAACACCAACCAAAAATAAAATAAAACAACACAACCGCTTAATGGAGAGGTATAAAAGAGATCTTTACAATGCCATCAACAGCACAGAAAGATCTTAGGAAAAAAAATTGGAACAAGCGCCAAGGAAGTAAAAAAACTCTCTAGATACTTGTCTATTAAAACTAGAAATGACAAGTGCTTTGACGAGAGTTTAGTTTGGTCAAAGAATGAGAAAAGACAACATATCATAACAGTTGCAAATAAACAGCAATTTGTGACATTTACAGGTTCCAAACAGCAAACCCCAAATTTGTGTTAAAATTAGGCTTTGTGGAATTGCATTAACACTAAGATAGTAGCAAGTGCAACTTGAACACAGATGCATGAACTGATTTCCAAATCCATTTCAAAATCAATTCCAGTTACTAGTGCTGACAAGGGCTGAAGTGCAAGTAAGTTTTTAACTTGATATTTCATACTGAAAAAGTCAGTAAACCAGGCCAGACTCAACAGAAATAACAGACAGCTCTAAGGTGCAGGGAGGATGGGGACACCCACAGGTGCTTGCCACGGTACACTAGAAGTACATTTCAGATACACAAAAAGACAGAAGGAAAACATAGGCCTGACAGAACATTTCTTTGTGCTATTACAGAACACTGCTGTAGCCATTGACACCTGGGAGACAAGCAGAAACACTGGAATTAATTGTGCTTGACCAGGTCAGGCCTCTCTTTGGTTAGCAGGACCACTACTCCTTCATGAAACATAAGAACTTGGTGACTCCAATGAAGATAAACACCACACTTCACAGGAGAATGAAGGCTGAGGAGGAGGAAATTTCTTGTATACCAGAACATGTTCCTATAGATTTTCTCATAACTATCCCAAAGAAGGCTGAGACCAGTCAAACTAACACACATCATAATGAGGGAAGACTGGTGGACTGCCAGAACGAAACACAAAAGCACATGATAATCCAGCTGACTCAGATCTAGACATAGAGAGGCAATCCAGAAGTTGCCTCATCTCTTAGCAGACCAGCACGTCTTTAAATGGTGGTACCATTACCATAGGACAGCAAAAAATCTCAGGGAGTAGAATTTAAAATTTAAAATTAAAAAAAAAACCACCAGCATCTCCCCATTCAATCCAGGAGCATACCAAGCTTCCAATCATGGTTCACAACTGAGCTCTTAAAATCAGCAAAAAAAAGCACAAAAATTATAGTAATTATGGCCTCTGCTTCACATGAAGCTACTTTATTATTAAATGCTTTATTTAAATAAATCCATGCCTTCCACAGCTATGGAAATAAAACACTTGCCCTCACTCTCTTCTCTTTCAGGGACCTCTCACTTCTTACACAAGACAGAACAAGAATAAGGACATGATGCAAGTTAATTCACTGAAGTTAATTTTTAACTCTATGCCTAATCATAGTGATTGAAAAGAAAGAACAAACGAGAGAAAACATTCAGAAAGGACATGCAAAATTGCTTTAAAAAGATACATACTTCATTCCTGTGGGTTTAAGACAGCTATAAAATAAAGGCTATAAAATTATTTCAGATAAGAAAAATGTATGCAAAATACTAGTTAGAAACTAGTCAGATGAATTACAGCTTCTAGAGAGACACGTATTTTTCTGTCAATGCAATTTTTAATATCTTTACCTTCCAAACAGGAGAAATTGATGTGACTACCACCTCCTTTGCAAACAAGCAATAATACACAACAAAATGCTTGGCCTTGGGCTTGTTCCTTTATAATAATAAAATCCTGCAGTATTTGCAGCTATTAGTTGTAAATGTTCTTACTCCCTGCCTTGAGAACTTGTGGGAATTAGGTATTGGAGAGAAGAAAAATTCTTTACTGTTCATTTTTTATTGCTCATTTACTGCAGGTTTCTACCTGCAGTATCAAGCAATTACATACATCTCTCACGGTGCCCTAAGGAAAAAAAAAAACACACCAAAAAAAAAACCTCTTCAATGAACCAAAAAAAAACCAAACCACCCACCAAAACTCTATGCTGTGCACAGGCCTAGATATCCAAGGAGGAATATATAATTCTTTTTTCCTACAGAGCAACCCTATTGATAAGACTGCTTCTTTCAGTTTCCATCTATAGTATATGTTAATCAAAAGTAAAAATAGGGGATGGGGAAACAAAAATGCTGAAAGTCAGCAGTTACTATTTAATACTATCCTCAATACAAGAAGTCCTTTTTAACTCCTTAATTCAGGAAATAAAATAGGTTTGAAAAACATAACTACCATATTCTGTTTCACATGAGTATGATATTTTTATTCCTTTGACATATGTTGCTTCCTGAATGGATTTAACATAATTTGGCATTCCAGAACAAAACTGCTCTCAGTGTTTGGCACTTCATGTACAATGCAGCCAGGAAGCCACTCCTTAAGACTATGCAGACATCTGCAGCAGACATCAAACTTTTTGATAAGCAAGCTGCACTGCTGTACATATGCATTATTTCAATACACAAGAAAAGTTCTCATCTATTAACTAAACCCTCCACATAAGTGCCTGCAGATAACTTCAGACAATCTGAAGTTATTTGTTGAACTGTTGTTCAGCACAAATGAAAACAGAAAAGGGAAAAAAATAATAATAAAAAAAGGAGACCACTTCTTATCATAAAATTTCCCGTTACTTAATTTTCTATTTTGCTTGCTAAACTGTGTAGTCTACATACAAAAACAAAACAGCCCCTGGTGCCCTGCTTTACATGCACTTTCCCCCAAAAAGTAATTGCCAGAATTCCTACCTAAAGCTAGGATGGATCAAACAGCAGAGGTCAGAAGAACACAGCAGGCCCCAAACAATATAATACCTGAAGACACAAAGTAAGCAGATGTTGGTTACATGGGAGGGGGAGAAGGAACCACATGCAAAACTCTCCAGTAACCAAGTGCCCAGAAACACTATTGCACCAAATCCAGACTCGTTACACAGACTCTATGGTAACAGGAACACACATGGAAACATATTCATAGATCATAGTGCAAAAGAAAAGTACATGTAGATATGTATATTCCCTGTTTTGAATTTGGCAGATTGCAAAAATATATATCCTACCAAAAAACACAAACAAATACACACCTTGACACTTAAAAGACTATGCAGTGCTCTAATGGAAGTTACTACTTTAGAGAAATAGTATACAGAACCAGACTTCCATTTTACTTTATAAGTCTTCCATCTTTAATTAAACACGTCTCTGTCTTCTAAGTGTCATTCACCTTAAGCCAGTTTGGTTTTTGTTTACACATTATTCTCAGCAGTTTTAAGACTTCCTGTCCTGGACAGATAAAGGAACCCCTGAACTGTACCTCTGCCTATTGTTTTTTCTCTGCATTAATTTTACAACTGATACACAGATCCTGATACACTCCAATTAGTTGCTCATAACTGTGATGCACCAGAATTACTCCTCTCTGCACTGGCTGTGGTTCGAACTACACCACTCTTCATAGTTCCATGTGGCTAAGCACCATTATTCTTGTCCTCTATTTACTCAGCTTTTCTCTCACAATGCACATTTGATTTTTGCCAAATTATAATCTCTTCTTACTCCCAACACAGTGATGAAACATTTAAGCTAGTATTTTTGTACTAAATTATTTTTCTCTTTACTTGGTGTTGTGTTCCTCTAAGTCAATGGATGATGATTAAAGAAAAAAGAGCTGCTATTTTTATTTTACTACATCAGGCATTCTGGAAATCAGATAAGCAACTGATGAAATCAAACTAATGGAAGACTATTCTTGAATGGTTTCCAAAGTATTTTTGCCTCTTTAGAAAGGGAAGAACAATAGTTTACTGCTTACAATAAAAATTTTAATAATAACTTGAAAGTTAGATAATTATATTTAAGTACAACTTCTCTAAAAGTGCTGCTTTCAACATAGTTCAAGATAATAATTAACTATCTGAAGTCAGAAAAAAGTTTTTCACCTGACAGGAGGTTTAAGTAGAACTAAGTGTCTTCCTTCTCATCACAATGCTAATTACAGCCTCGAAACTGCATTCAAAGTTGATTTAATAATAACTCAAAGTGTAACTTAATTTCTGACATTCTGTGCTTTCCAGCAAGAGAAAAAACAGAGATACAATACTCCTTTGACACTACTGAAGTAAAAAGTGGGACAATGCCATGCTGATTTGCTATTAACATGTCACCCTCTTTTTCTCAGAATATGAAAAAGTAACTGAAGAGCACAATGTAGGAATTTCAGAGAATTTCACAGCTGTTATTTCAAATAATGTGAATTGCCCAGTGTGTACTTCTCTTCAGACTTCTCAAAGATCAAAATCAAGTTAATACAAGATTGGGGAAAATGTCTACCATTCTGATTTTGAGAGAAGGTTATTCCTCTGTAGATATTTCATACTCTGAAGCTGAAACTTCAAGGTTGGTCAAAATTTAACACCAATGGAATGATGGGTGAACTATGGACCTAAAATGAGATATATATATTTAAGTTTGTGGAAATAAGCAGGGACTCGCTCCACAGATGAGAGAAAGCACTGTGTTTAAAAGTTAAAGGAATAATTTGTTGGTTCTTCATTGGTTGGTTTATGTAAAGAGAGAAGCAAAGTAAGAGAGAGGATAAGGAAAAAAAAATATTGATTAAAGACATGTTTCTCTCCCATCCTGTAACATTTTCTTCTAACCTGCTCCACTGACAAGGCCATAACCTTTCCCTCGATGAGTCATCATCTGCAGCTGCAAAACCAGTTCATTAATACTGATGTCATGAAAGACTACAGGACATTTGAAATCTTTACAACACCTCTCCCACAGATCCCACAGATTTTCCAAAGATATGTTTGTCTGCTCTACAGTCTTTCCCTAGTAAGAGCAGCATTGCAAAAGCACACAGTAATGCCCTGATCCTCAGCATTTCTTTTGCTTTGTTTCAGTAAAGCAAGACAAAATAAATGCTCCCTGAAAAACTGACAAACTCACCCACACAAATACAAGCAAAAGAATAAATTATTCCCATCTAAGTCTACTAAAATCCATTTTAAGTATATCTTGCTTTTCTAGTACTTGTATTGTTTATATTTTCATCTAGTTGGATGAAATTTCTTGTACCAGACTCAAAGCCTTAACATGCAGTTTAAGGATAACACACTGGAAGAATAGGATTGTCTAACAGCCACAGAAATATTGTTCAGGAAAAAAAATCTCTCCTAAGATGCACTATAGTGAAACAGTAATATAGTAAAATAATAAAGCTCTGGGCATTTTTCCTTCCCCCATATCAATGTTTCTAATCTTATCCTCCAGGATCACAGCCAGATGGATTGACAAATTATAAATTCCATTTGATTTTCCCTTCCTGTCACATTAAGAGAAAGGATGGAAAGAGACATGCTTAATCTCACCTCCTCTTACTTAAGAGTTGAATCCCTAATATTAGTTACCTTGTTTTTAATAGTTTCCCAATACCCATGTGAACCAACAAAAGTGACCTGACAGAAGTCACAAGTAAAACTGTAGGTTTGTTCCAAATATCATTTTCTAGCACTCTACATACAATTCCCTCTGTCTGTAACTCCAAGAAAATCTACTAAATAACTAATTACTTAAAACAAATCACCTTGAGTATGTTTACTAAAGCACAACAGAAATAAATTTTATAAAGACTGAATAGCAATGAACCAGAAAGATGTGAACTTTTCAATTTTCTCCCTCAGTGACAAATTTTATTGCCAATCCCCCACAAATATATAGCACCTCAGAAACTAAATGACCTGCAGCTCCAGGGTTAGCACCACATATGATTATGTGACCAGAAGAAACCCAAAATGAGTATGTTCTCTTAAAAGGAGCTAACTGCCAAGCTCACATTCCAGGTCACCACAGACTAACATGCCACAGCAAGCAAACATACCAGCAGCAGGGCACCAGTGAACATTATCTGCTGTATGCACGTGCATCTCCTCTTCCGGGTACACCTATCTCACAGGCCAAAGTGGAAACTTAAGTAAATTCAACACCTACATATTATACTCAATAGCATGAGCAAGGAAAGTGAACATTTACAAAGCACTTATGTCACAAAACATTTAGGCTGCTATGCTGACATAATTTTCAGTTTAGTTTCATTGAAAATACAGGCCTCAACCTTGTAAATACTACTGCTGTTTTAACCACGAGCGTGCATAAGCACTTACAGATTATTAAGCATAATGTTTCCACAGTGGAAAAAAACCAACTCAAAACAAATCTGCAATTTGCATTAGTAAATGTTCTCTAATATCCAGTTTCAAATACAAAAATCCATCCTATCTTCAGGGTTACCTGTAAGTAGAAGAGACCTGCAATAATTTGCCAAAATTGCTGTCAATACAGTTGATCATCTAAACTATCATTCCTCCCCTCTGAGAGAGTAATGCCAGAAAGACTACAGTCACCTACTGGGGAAAAAGCAGCAGCTCTCAAAATTTAGCAGTCTAGCAGAAGTCTTCCAGACAAGCTTGGAAAGACTTTCCACCATTCAAACACTTACAATGACATCCATAGTCATTCTGGATGACCAAAACTGGGACTAACATTCACAGGCATCTGGCATTGCATTTCAGATGTTTGTCTAGAGCACTGTTGTAGCTCAAAGCATCTATGCCCTCTCCTCTGCTTCTTAAAACTTTGAAGTTTTGGAAGATACGTGGGGAAAAACTCCAAGATTAAGAAGGGCAAAGAAGACTGAAGAAATACAACTATACTCCAGCCATCTATTTCAGAAGTGTAATTTTAAGCTCAAGAGAACTCAACACTCCTAAAACAACTATTTCTGTCTTACCTGTTTCTTCCTAGAAAGGAAATTCTACTCAAAAGAGCTGCAGTCTCTCCCACTTAAAGCATGTGACAGTCCAGAACAGACAACGTATTCACTACTTGGACCATGCCTATATATATATATATCTATTCATTCCACCCCAGCCAACTTCAAGACAGGGCCTACAAAACATGAATCACAGCACTGTACATACTGAACTACACAAATCCTTCAGTGTGCTTAGAAGACTTTGTTTGTAAAGAAGCTTATGTATCCAGTGAATTCCAAACTGACTACTATGGAAATACTGATCTACAATTTCTTCCAGTTGTTATTCTTATAAAGTGCATTTAAGTAAGGAAACGTTAAAGAACATGTACTTTTAGCAGTTGTTTCACTTTGTACATATAATATAGCCTTACGCTTATAGAATTAAATCATACCAAAAAATGAAATAAAAGTTTGAGTCAATTTAAAAAGATGCGACACTGTTTAATATTGGATATTTAAGATTGAGTAACTATGAAAAAAAGTCGTGCATTTTGGAACGACCATCTTTCCAGTAGCTGTGCTCTTCTAGGGACAGCAGTTGTCCTTACTGTCATAAATAATCTTTAGTCTGTGCCTAATCATTGAAGAGATGCAGAACAGAGGATGGCATAAGGCATTCCTCCTTAATCAAAACTGTGTAAGAGACTTGTTACCTAATGTTTTCTTGGCCATGCCAAAAATACAAGAGAAGAATGCGGCCATCCCATTCCCTACCTACTGAAGTGGATAAAGATGGAAGGAGAGTACAAAGCATCTTATCTAACAAGACTGAGACTTCAAAGGCTTGGTTACCTTCTGATATTATTACAACTACCAGGACAGACACAGCTGTCAAGATTGTTCACATTGTCCTCAGATTCCGCTTAATCATCACTGCTTGTTTCTACATATAATGATCGTTTAGTGTCAAGTATCTACAAATTAGTTCCAGTTACCGAAAGAACTAATCTACTTTTCAACTTAAACTACCCTAAGGAAGACAGTTGCAATGTTGATGTTCTCCCACATTATATACACTTCAGTTTGGTTTCATTTAGACCAACTTAAGAGATTGGCCGGGCTTAATTTTTCCCAATTATGTAAAGTCACAATGTATTTTGAAGGGTGGAAGGTGCAACCTAGTGTTGGAAATATCATGCTTCTGTATTCCCTCTAGGGAATGTGCAGAGAGTAATAATTCAAATACCTGTACTGAAATTTAAGCATCAGAGAAACAAGTGCCTTAAAAAGCACTGGAAACTAATGATGGCGAACGGCAAAAAAGCCTAGTTATCCTGAGATTACTATGTAAGAAAAATACTATCGATTCCAGCTTACTAATAATCATTTTTTCCATTTTTAATTAGGTGAAAGATGAGATACATAAATCTCCCCTAAATCAGTATCTTACTTTCTATCTTAACATTTTACTCACAATACCTGAACACTGTATTCCTAGTTCAACATGAAAGCTGTATTTCAGTAAAGTAATCTTTTTACAACAAAAAAATCCTTTAAAAAAGCCCATATATACAGTTATCTATGGACTATTTACTACTCAAACCGATATATGTTACCTTCAGTGTTTTCATTCTGATATGAAAAGCACTGTCTGACACGTTGTTTTACTTAGAAACTGACAAGGTAAAACAGCAATGTTTATAAATCTTCATTTTTCAGGTAATTTTCATTTAATTATCTATATCAACTATCACCATCAACATCTGCATGCTCACATAGGAATATAGTCTATTACTTTCATATCCATAAGAGTAGCTCTTCCATCAACTCAACTAGTTACTCATACAGAAAAGGTTAGATTTCTAATTCCTCCATGTGGACTAAATGTCAGGCACACCTTCAGCAGATCAGGTTACTCCATGGGGAGAATGTGCTGGAGATGTGACATATCCATCATCTGATCTTTAAATAACATTCTCCCTAAAAGATTTTATTTTTTGCTTGGGAGCAGGAAAGACAAAAACAAAACAAGAATGCAAAGCAGACAGACAATGATTCATTACAGCGCTACAGGAAAGCCAAGCTGAGGAATTTGCTCCCATTCTCTTCTGTTTCCAGAACCTACTGTTAAAATGCTACGTGTAACGTACATTACATATGATCACGCCTTTCCTTAGCTTTGATCCTCCAAGCGTGGCTCTTTATGCCTCTGAACAAACTCCACTGAGAATCATAACAGTGTTTTCTTAGACCACCAGCTTAATACACTAAGCAACTATCAATCATTAATATTTTCTCCATGGAGCACCCTCATCAACTCTATGAATATGATGTGCAAACTGATACCCCACAGAGCTCTACATTTACACTCAACATTATCTATTGCACAGCTTATCCATAAGACAGACCTATTCATATTTTACTAATATGATAATCACCCTAATGATAATCACATTCCATGGTATACCACATGCAGTAACTTCCAGCTCTATGATTGCAAGTATACCTTCTTAAAGTTAGCAATGTTCACTTGAGCTTAATTTAATTTACGAGCAAGAACCACCACGTCAAAAGAACATCTCCCCAAGCCATCGACACATAGAGATAAAAGTGCTGTTTCAAGCACATAAGCTACCATGTGTAAACTTAAATAATTTTGTTTGTAAGACGAATATCAATGTCAGACTGATTTTTAGTTGAGATCGTTGATCTCAAGAAAGAATACATCCCTTCATAACTTCTAAACTATGTTAATGACATAACTATTAGCTGTAAGCAGTACTGAATTACACTTTCACCATTTAAAAGGGCCTTATCCATAGCTACCATCGTGACAAAACACTAGCATAAAAAGTTGTGCCTCCACTACAAGGAACTATTCTTCTCCACGGCATTGAAAAATATCAAGTGCATCATGAGAAACACAAAAGGTCTGAAAAGATAAAAAACTGCCTTCATTACTAACACAGTGGTTTACAACTAAATTTGTCATGCACTGCTACAATTTCTCACCCTCCCCTCAAGAATCTCAAGTCATTATTGGGACTGAAACCCTGCTATGGAAAGGGATCGTTCTTTGTAAAAGGATTACTCTATTTAGACTGTATTGCTTTTCTGCCAAGCATCAGCCATATAAGGAAATCAAAGTTCCCTACCATTTATTTTGTGCAGACCTTTCTGAAGCCTAAGAACAACCCTTACTGCTGCCTGGAAAGGTTAGTCTATAAATTGGAAGTCAAATTATATATTTGCTATCAGCCATTGAAACCAGTCTCGGCACTTAAATGTTAACATTTTTCCTCACAGTATATCAAACGGATGGAGCTGGATTACAAATTTTTTCTTCAAACAGGAACAAATATTCAAGCAAGCTAACACAGAGCTATGGCTTCTAGCTCATCTTGAACATTAACAATATGAGAAATTCTTTGCCTTCATGAAAACTAACCGATAATTGGCTTTTTGAGGCATGGGAAATAAATAAACCTGTGGTGAGCAATACTGCCTCCACTAAATGCAACTAGTCAGTCGGCATAAAAAGCATCAGCACCCTACACCAAAACTTCATATTTAGTTTCCCCTTCAACAGCTTCAAAACGAAGTTCTTTCAAGAATTATGAAGGGGAAAGTGGTCATCAAAACCAAACAAGGCTACATTAACTTGCAAGTTCAATTGCGTGTACCAAGGAAGTCAGACAACTAGCTAGCTGTTTTGGGTTTGTTTTGTATTTTGTTTTAAACTAAGGTTCTTAAGATACACTTTTCAAGGATCAAAATGCAGTACAGACTTCTGCTAAACAGGCTGAAAAATATGCAGTCCAACTCGTCACCTTGAGAACAGAGAGGGGGCAAAGAGGAAGAAGTGGTGGCAGTCGAGGGGAAAAACTGCGACATTTGTAGAGGACCAGAGGGGCATATTTTTATAAAGAAAGTTAACAGCAATCTTGAAGAAGTCCGGCCAGACACTCAGAGATATTCCAGAAAACAAGGCAGACACAGGGAGCACGAAGGCTCAAGATCATTCGATTAAATAAAAGATATCACCCCCTGCTTTAGGACTTTCTCATTTCCCGGTAACTTAATTATATTTCCAGGATTACCGAACGTTTTGGAAGGCAAGGAGCTGAAGCAGCAATCACGGAGTCCAGCAGCTTCAGCTCAGTACCTTCTCGGACCAAACAAAGAAACTTCTGTGTCCTAGGAGATTAAAAACTTTCGGTCTCCTCAAACTCCTTCCTAAGCCTCCATGAAACCAGCGACTACGTTCACAAAGGCAGCGTTCCGACGAGAGGGGGAGAAACACAAAGAGCAGCTAAACTATGCAAGGCGGAAAACAGAGAAAAATAAAGGCCAAAAACAGGATATCAAAATGAAGCTGAACTCCTTCCTTTTTCCCCACCCCCTTCGCAGAGGAAGGATTTTTCTGTCGTTTTTGTTGCTGCTGCTCCCCAAGCCTTCCCTATTTAATTTACCTTTTCTGTCCGGCGTCTAAACCAGATCCAGCAGGCAGGACTTTCTTCCGACCCCACGGAAATGCATTACATCCAATCGAGTTTTCTTCACATAAAGGAGGAATGGGGCGGGGGGGTGGGGGAGGAAGGAATGTTACAGCTTTCGGCGAGGACGAGGGAGTTCGCGGAGCGTGTGCGAGAGCGGCAGCTTAGCCGGGCTCGTCCCGGCCCCCGCCGGGGTCTGCCCTGCGGGCGGCGCCGCGTCGCGCCGGCCCCGCCCGATCCCGAAACCGCCCGGCGGCGACACCGCAGCGCCCCCCCGCCCCCAGAGCGGCCCGGCCCGGCTCCACCGCCCCCTGCCCACCCCCCCGGCGCGGCGGGCAATGCAGCTCTACTCGGCTCCGCTGCCCGAGCGCGGCCGCCGCCCCGCACACCCGCGCCCGCGGCCGAGGGCGGAAGGGGAACGGGATGGCCGCCTGCCTCACCTGCCCGCCGCCGCCACCCTCGCTCCCCGCCTCCTCTCGCACACCGCCCCCTTCTCCCGCCGCTTCAGCCTCCCGGCCCCCTCCCCGGCCGCGGCAGCGGGGGGCGCGGGGAGGCGGCGGAGCTGTGGGGAGGGGAAATGAGCGCCCCGGGGCAGACACGCGGCGGGGGGAGGGGAGGTGGCCACGGGCGAAGCCGCCGCGCCCCTGCTGCTGTAGGCGCCGCGCACCGCTGGCCAGGCCGGGGGAGGCACTGCAGCGGCGGCGGGGGGACGAGAGCGGGGCGGGGGCGGGAGCGGGGCCCGGGCTGGGACCTGGCGGCGGCGGAGGCGGGCGCGGGATCGGGCAGGCGCGGCGAGCGCACCCGCACTGGCTGTGCCGGGCGGGAGGAGGGGACGGGCGGCCACACCGGGTCCCACTGCGCTCCCGCTCCCCCACCCGCCTGCTCCGCCACGGGGCCGAACGCGCGAGGCCGCCTCGCAGCCAGTCACGAGCCGGGGGGGCCGTGAGGGACAGGCCGCGCGGCCAATGGGACTGGGCGGGGGGCGCTGGCGCGGGGTCGACGGGAGGCGGGAGCGGCGCCGTGAAGGGCCGTGTCCCGCCGCATGGAATGGCTCCTCCCGCCGCTGCCCGGCCTGGGGCCCGCGGGGGCACCGCCATGGGCCTGTCGTAATTTGTCTTCAGAAGGGGCGCTGGCAAATTCAGTCCTGAATGATAAAAGTTTTCTCGTAAGCAGCTCATCTTCCTAATGTAATGGCTGCACGCCCTCTGTGCAAACCACTGAGGCAATGGCTCACACCATCAGGCGCTGCGCGTCGCGTCGTGGCCATGCCACCCCTGCTTCATCACACCTCGTACTGCCTGACTTGGAGTCACCAGGGTCTGGGGGAAAGAACACACCCAAGGGAAAAACTGACGGCCTCCACCCACACTGGGGTGTTTGGATATGCCACAGTGAACTTGGATGCAAACAACAACAATTAAAATAATGCCCCGTCTATAGGCACACTGTTTCACATAAATCTTGGAACGCTGCCGTGTGTTTTCCAAGTATTTCAACACTACTAATGCAACACAATGGTACTGAAAACGCTTGTTGATAGAGTTACATACAAATATGTTTGAAAAGCAGATGGTGTGTGCACCAGGGTCCCACAGCTTCGGTATCGGTGTGGTTTGAATCACAACAGTGCATTGATGGAAGTGGGTTTCTGTTTAATTTCCTGGATTGTTTGAAATGGGTATTTGATAACCTATTGTGTGTGCAATATGCCATCTTAACAGTCCTGGAACCCGGAGTTCTGCTCAGCCACCACACAGCACTCAAAGCTGACAGCAGGGTGGATTTGTACATGCTGCTTACCTTATGCTCCTTAATTGTGCTCTGCAGAGACCACATCTAAGGACAGAGGTAGTTTTGTTTTCACGCTCATTTAATCCCTGGCTTCTCTACTGAGACTGCCACCAAATGAGCTGGAATAGGGTTTTATTATGTTAATCTGTTTACTGAGAAATTGACAAAATGCCAAAAAAATGCCATTTTAGTTGAGCCATTGAACAGCAAAGAAAATCGTATGTCATGTTAGTATTAACCTACCCCTGATTTTGGCATACAACTAGGTGTGGGAAGTCCTTTACACCCCCAGCAGACCCTGAAAGTAACTCCAATTGGTATTTCCTGTTCAGGATCATTGGTTGCTTCATTCAGTTTCTTCCAGGGCTTTACATGAAGAAGGTTTAATCTTTAGCAACAAAACATAGAGTTGATCATATTTTATAAAAGTCCACTATGTTTAACAATGCTGTTATTTATTTGAAACTTCTCACCTGTGTTTGAGAATTTTATGTTCAAGTATCCCATTTGGATCCAGATGCAGAAAATAAGGATGTATTTCTACTAGGGTCATAATAGTCACTATTCCTTTACTTTTCTACAAATCCTGTCTCTATCGTCACAGAGCATACTGCCCTGCTTTGGAGACTACATCTATGCCTAGATTTAAGTAATTAAACTAAATTAAATACAGTCATCAGAGTCTGTAAAAAATAGAAGTATATGTGTGTATATATATCTTTTGCCCAAAACATTAAATCACTTCCATTTTTTCTTGTTCAGATAAGCTAGCTATTTTCTTCAAATTAACCAGCTTTGGACTAAGGCCAAGCAAGAGAACTTCACCCCAACTCACAAGAGATTTCGAATCTCACTACAATGCACTACATTTGTGCTATAATAAAATTACTAATTTTTTCAATCTCTTGCAAACGATTGATCATTCCTGTCCAATACCCAATAGTGTATCCTTATAATTAATGTGAATAGCTCTCTGTAACTGAAGTCCTCCATCATGAACTCTCCAAGGCTCTTTTATGCGTGAATTACCCTAATATTTTTAATGTGAAAATGTTCTTTGGCAATGTTTACATCAAATTGCCCAATGCATTTATTAATGCAGCAGAGTAAGAGATGGGTGTGGGAAATTTATAGTAGCTGTTGCTCAGATGGTGAATCTCCCATAGTTGTTAATGTTAGTTTCAAAGTAAAATACTGTTTCACTTACAGTTTTAGCCATCAAAAATAAAAGCCTAGCCAAAGTCTGATGAAACTCTAGCTAGCTAGAGCACAGCTCCTGAAGACATTTTATACAGACATGATATATCTATACAAATTAAGAAAATACTAGAATTTATCCCAGGGATCTAAAACTGCTATAAATATCAAGACAGTATTTAGATTACAGCTTCAGCAGAGTCCCCAGCAACATTAATTCCCAGAGTTAGTATCCCAGTTACCAAATAATTACAGATTAAGTGGACAAAGTACAAAATAGAGAGTTACATAATGAATCTTTCAAGTGAGACTATGCAACTGATCCCACTGAATGTTTAAACTAACCCTTTACGCACAATTTCATCAAGCTCAAACTCCTCTCATTTTAATTTCTATTTTTGTATTTGAACAGGAGCACTAGTAAATACTGCAAGAACATGCAGCTAAACCAAAAGAACATTTGGTGAAACAGCCACCCCTGTGTTTGTCCCTTTCAAGAGTTCAGTGGTCTGAACAATGCATACATAGGTTTTTGGAGTAACAGGGTTTAATTGTTGCTTTTCCCTGTTCTTACTTACCACTTTGTTCATTATGATCATGTGTTTCCACTTTTCCAGGAAATAGATAGAAAGGCCTCTGGGGTAAGCATTTCTGCTTATTAAATGCCCAAGTAGTGAGTTCAGTGGTGAATTTCAAATTGATTTGAATTGGGACTTTTGGACATCATTGCAATATAAACATTAAATAATAATTAGTCGACGTAATAACCACCTGAAAGACATAAAGAGGAAATAAGTAACCTTTTTTTTAACAAGTATATATTGAAGTTTATTTTAAATACCCCATGATTTAAATTTGCCCATGGTCCATTCAAAATGTCTTACTGTGATATTTTCTGAATATATATATATGATTTACAATTGGATCACACCACATTTATGCTGGTGAAATCAACACAAAACTGGTATAATAAGTCTTAGAAGTGTGTTGCTGTAACTTCTAAATGCATAATGCATATCTACTATATCTAAAGAGAAGCTAAGTGAATAATCTCTGTTCAGTTTACCTTCAATAAAATCCCAAATTTGCACTGGTTACATACACCATACAAATAAGTTTTCTCTGTATTTGGTTGCATTGTTTTTCAAACAGTAAAATCAAACAAAGCGATAAACATAAATGTATTGTGTGACTAAGTTTTGGAATATTATGCGAATACCAATAGAAAACCTTTGTGACACCACAACCTATTTTGTATATGTTGTGTTCTAGAAATGGTTAGGAATGTTTTAGAGTTATTTTTAAACATTTTATTGTGACTTTTTGTTTGTATTTCTCTTCCTTGGTTACCATGGGAGAGGTGACGAATTCTGAGGAATGCTTGGCACACTGTTTCACATGGAGGAGAAAAGACAAGAAGGTGTTGTTAAGATACCTTTACTCTTGCCTGATTTGGACTGCTTTGCTCCTGGACAGTCTTCTTAACACTGACTTTAAGCTATGCTGCAGCCTCTTAGCCTAAGAGTCTGTTTTGACAGCTGATGCCAGCACATAAATCTTGTGCTGGTGAAAACAAACAGAAAGGAATCAAAATGCGGCCATGCCATGTGAGGATACTGACATCTCTGTATCATAACCACAAATCCTTGCTCACAAGGTTAAGACAAAGAGTTAAATATGAAGTTGGCAGAAAGAGCCAACTGTGAAGTTGCCTAAAATAAGACATATGCTCAGTATTTTGCCTATGCACCAATGATGGTTTTGGACTGCCTTTGGTAGTTCTTGGATCCTAAAAGGGTAACAATTAATGCTGTTGAGATTTTTCTAATTGTAGGATGAATTGCATTTACTTTACATTTTATGGCTTATCTCTATTCTGATGATTAATTTTTTTTAGAAAGGGCTAATGCTGACAATACAAATCTCTTAGTTTTTAGCGACATTGTTGTACATGCGCACACAACAAATTCTTTACTTTTTTCTTTTCATTTTCTGTGAATAATGTCAGTCATGTAAAAATACTAACAATATGTGAATTCTTGGCTTCAGTGTTGGCTCAATGATATTTCAAGTTGAATTTTTTATGGATTACCAAGTTTGGAACCATAAGTTAAATGCTTTTGAAACAAGGAGATGCAGACAATCCAGTGAGATGACTTATTCTGTCTCTAGACCTGTTAAACAGACAGGTTGTACCTTAAGGAAAGAATTTTTGATTTGTAGAAGAGCTATCTTGGAGAGTATTTTTAGGAGAGTTCAAAAACAGTCCTTTTGATTGTTCTCTATCTGCAAAATATGGTTCACAGAAAAAGATTATTTTAGTTTGGGGAAAACTTTTCCTTTGATAACACTGGTTTAAGAGTGCTTTTAAAAATCTGAAATAGATATTTTTTTAGTTATATGTGTCCTAAGTTCTAAGCCATGGTAGATGCAAACAATAAAATTAAAGTAATATTTTTAATGTTTTAATTCACAGGTTTCATCTACTGGTTTCCCCCAGTAGGAGGAATATTGTTATACAAGCTTTACATGGCAGGTATGAGTATTATGCTACATCAGTAAGGAAAGTGATTTTCCAGGACACAAAGGTGAAAAAGTTGTCTATTAACTCATTTCCATGCCTGCAAACAAGCAAAAACTCTCAACAAAAACCTTGGCTTTGCTAAGTACTTTGAGGAGTGCACTTTAGTCTAGAGGTGTAGTTACTCTTTATTATGATTTCTAGAAATAAAATATTTTAAATATTTTACTTTATTAAACTATGGTGAAAATGCATAGATTCTGATTAACCATGCTATTAGCAACATAGCAGAGTTTCCATCTGAGCATCATGACAGCATCAACTCAACACATTTCCATGAACATATTTCTAAGGTCTGCGATTAGACATTATACATTCAGATTAAAAAGATATGCAGCCCAGGTGAGAAAGACCCCCACTGAATTTTGATAAAAAAGATTTCTCAGAAAAAAACCCAGAGCCTTGCTCTTTACTGTTGGTAAAATAAATCCACTTAAATCTTAATGCAGGTGACACAGAAAACTATCAATTAATGCAAAAACATGTAGTGTCACATACACTTACTGTTATGAGGCCTTCAGGGCTCTGCTCTCCAGCTTTCATATAGTGGTCATATAAATTAGACAAGGTTTGTAGGTGAGGTGATACCTTTAATTAGATCAACTGATAGAACTAGAGAAAACAAAGTTTATGACTTGACTGACATCCATTAATGAGATCTGACAAGTAGCAAAATCCAAACTAAATACAAGTGGAATGTGATTGTTTTCAGTATAGTAAAATTATTTTAATCAATTAAACCACTGGTAAGAAAACAACTGCTAACATAAATGTACAGGGATGAATCAGCAAGAAAACTGTAAGCTTTAAAAATAATGTTGCTATTGTCTCCAGAATTTGTTATCTACTCTTAAGAATTTAGTTCCCCAAATTATTTTTTAAACATGATTTGTAGGTTCCCTATTAGCCTCTGGACTGTGCAAGAGATGGACTACTTTCTTTATGAAAAATATATTCTCCTACCCTTTGCTGTGTTTTGTCCGTGATCTGTTATCTGTGTCAGTTCATGGTAATGAATAATGGTTGATTAGTTTTATGCACATAATTCTCAGGAGGATAGGTGATATGTCCAGTGTAATATATCACATCTTAAAAAATGTATGAAGAAACACATGGAAATTAATAGTTCTTTTGGGCACTGATATCAATTATGTTAAATGCATAGGTATTCGTGAATTTTGTTTTTTCTGTGCCAGCAAGGTTTGGTTCTAATAAATGTTTTAGTACAGAGGAAGCCTACTTTGGATTGTGAGTTTAATACTGAAACTGTTTTTGAAAAGAGACATGGAAAAAGGCTTCAGGAAGAACTCTTCAAGGAAGTGTTTTAGCAGATACTGTAATTATCTAACAATTCTTTCGTATATATACCAGCATTGAGTAGTACATGATAGACAGAAAGATATCGTCAGTGAGGGTTTCCATTTTGCATTATTAAATTAATAGATGATATTTGGGTGGTTAATTTGAACACAAAGCCTGCTCTTTGCAAGGCACTTTGAAGACTTTTTTTCTAGTATGTTTTGCATGGTGGCTAATTTTCTGAAGAGTTTGTTGATTTGTGAATTCCTCTACAAGGTAATTTGTATTGTCACTTTTTGTCATCTAGAAAGGTGATGTTTATCTTCTAGTATGAAAAGGACAGTAAATGCTAATTGAACAGTGGAAATCTGTGGAGAAGCTCAGGTAATAAAGTTGTATATCTTTTAAATACAGAGTAGGTTTTGTGGCACAGTTCTCTAAAACACCTTCCCGTGAGTAGTTCATGAAGATGCTGCCATTACTGGTATGAGGAACACATTTTAAAATATGTATGTATTATATAAATTCCTATGGCATAAATCCGATTACTCTTTAAGACAGACAAATGTCAATAAAAATATATGGACACAAAAGCTATGTGAATCAAACGCAAGTCTGGGAAAAATGAGCGATGTCCCAGAAAGACATGTAATTTAACAGGCATGCTGGTGTCACAGGGCTTTAAAATATAAAGATCTGCTCTTTCAAATGCAGAGATATGTCACAGTTTGTAAAGAAACACAACCAACAGGGTTCGAAGAAGGATGAAGGTCTGAGTTTATTCAAAATGGCTCCCCTATTTATAGGGGGGAGAAGGAAGGTTCTGGAATAGGGGACTTTCCAAATAAGGGAAGAGAAGGCAGATACAAGCCTTAAAAGGGAGGGCATGGGAGGAGTTTTGCCCATATATGGAGAAAAGGGGCAGGACATGACCAAATATGGGGATTCTGCACTGCAGCAGAATCCAACCAATAGGAAAATAGTAGATAAACTTGAGGGGAAAAACATTATGGAATTAAATAAAAACATGGGGGTACAACAAATTTAAACATACATTAACATTGGTTAACAACTCTTTCAGCCAAAACAATCTCAGTTCAGGTAATAATGTATTGAGTCCATTCACAGCGTATTTTCTTCTTCACAAGCCTCAGTTAAGCTGTTTTGCAGTCTTTGTTTCCATTCAAGGAACTTTTCTTCTTCATCTTGGATGCTTCCAACAGAGATATTTTTCATATGAGTAAACTTATTGCCTTCACTGATATTGCTAATAGAAATAAGAGTGCTACACCTGTCTCTAGATCTGTGACCTAAGGGCTTGTTTACACTGAATCAGAAAAGTACATGAAATCTATGCACATTGAGGCACCTTAATTCCATGTAATAGTTTTAGTACGCGCTCACTGTTAATGTAAAGCCCATATACCCATTTGAAGCTTATTAAACGAGGCATGCATAATGTTTTACTGAGCTACTACCTTCCTGCCTTTCCCAAACTGAGAATATCCTGGAGTGATTAGGAAGGTAAGAAAGCCTCTATTTGCCCCTGAACTCTGCTTCCTCGTTACAATGTTGCAGGGTCACAACACAGCAGAGCAAGCTTTTTTCATATCCTTGGTCTAGAGGAGTCAGATATAGAGCTTGAGAGAGCGCTTACAGACCCTCATGACAAACACACCCCTCATACAGCACAACGTGGAAGCAGCTTAGATCTTGCTGAAATGAGTGAAGATGGTGTCTGTCTCTGGCTGCCATAGGCAACTCTCCACACTTCTCCTCCTGCTCTCTTGCCATACCAAATAAGGCATCATAATCCACTGCAGGATAACAAAAAGTAGATTACCAGCAATTCTCATTTTACCTGCAGTTGTTAGGAAAAGCCTGACTGGACTTAGTCATGGAAAGACATATTGAAGTCACTTTGCTGTAGGCAGAGTTTATGCTAGTGAGGACTCCAAGGCTGACACACACTATCGCCAACAAGGCTTACATGAAAGCCAGGACCATTTTGCGTGAGTGCCTGACCAAGAGTCTTTGCTGGATACATCCCAGGGTAGCAGGACAGGTGTTCAATTTGCCCGTGTTATGGACTACTCATGCTGGCAATCCTGAGAAAGAAACATCAGCCAGTAATCTTCTTTTGCCTGGTTAATATGCCATTAGTTTGAAAAGTTTCACAAGAGGTAGGAGTATGACTTGCAGTGTTGTTTGCAGGCATTTAACATATCTTGGCTCCTAACAAACCAACTGTCTCTTCTTTCCCTAACTGCTCAGTTCAGTTGCCTTCATTTGTTTGTTCCAGTCAGTTTCAAGACCTAGTTAAAAATAATGATGTCTCAGTAAATATAATAGTTTACTCCCTCTCAGATGTTCAGTGGAAAACACTCCTATCTTTCCCTTGCTCTCCTCCCCACAATACGCATTTTCTCTTTCCTCCCCTCCCCCTCAACTTGAGCTTAGAAGGGAAAAGTCCTGAAAATCTGTGTTGTAGCAAATGTGTCAAAGTTCTCTGCCATCACCCCTCACCAATAAAAGAAGAAGCATGAGACACTGTTAGCTAATGAAATTTTGAATAACCAATCTTCACTGGAAACAAAGCGTTTCATAGAGGAATAAAAACTGAATTTAAGATGCAAAAATTATTATTGTATAGCTGATTTATTCCTTATTCCTTATTCCCTATTCCATAGTCACTGAAAGCAGTGACTATGCTTCCAAAGGAGATTAGACTGCTTCTGTTCCACTACATATAGGAAACATCCTATGAATTCTTTCTTCCTATAGTGATTGCATGAAGAGGGAAATCATCTGAAGCCAGTGCTGAATTCTTTGTCATATTTATGGGACTGCAATAAAACGGAGAATATTTAGCTGCTACTGAATACTGAAGACCTTCGAGGAGCTCAATGAAATAGTTCAGTTGACATTCAGAGAGTGACCGGCCTTTGAAGCATGAAAAATAAGAGTGATAAACAGAGGTGTTTTGGGTCCCAGTTGAAGAAGAGTGCTGCCTTGGGAAGAAGTCAGTCCAGGCAGACCACTGTGTAGTGAGTGGAGAAAAGGCATGTTTTACCATATCCAAATATCATGCAGCTATCCCAACAGTTGCTTTATATTTTTTCTGTGTGAAGTAGATATAGAAGTCTGGGCAAATTCCAGTCATGCTGCCTGCATATACAGGCTTCGCGAAATGAAGAAATAAAAAGCAGATGCTAGTTTTCTTGTAAAGGAAGGATCAGGTCTCTGTAAACTGTAGGAGTGATCCATTAGGAAAGAAATGCAAGTAAAGATTTGATTAAGAAGGCTACAGTATAGGGAGGAGCTGCTGACATTCAGAAACACAAGGAATAATACTGAGGAAGTAATACCTATTGGTATTATACAGAGGAAATAGATGTGAGCAGTTAGTAAGTACTCTCAAATTAGTGTACAACTGTGAAGAAATGAAGGATATAACTGAAAATAAATATTGTCAAATAGAGCAGAAGAATATTCAGTGGTCTTTTCAAAGCCTTGGAAGAACAGAGAAGCAGTTGAAAAAGGAAATTAAAGAAAGCAAACTAATTTTCAAAAATAACATCGTCACGTGTCTGTGAAAACACAGGCACTCTGCTAAATCATTCAGTGGCATAAGCAGGGAAATGCAGTCAGGGCAAACATCGTGCTAGGCAGAAAGCTGCCACGTCAGTGTTTTCTTACTGCAGTGGCAATAGTCACACCACATCAACTGCTCCATCTCTCTCTTCAGGGTAATTTGCTTTTTTCTCTTAGGACTTTATTGAAGAGCAGAAGTGATGGTCTGATGGAAAATGATGTAAAGACAAACAAAGGATGGGGAGAAGTCATTAAGTCTGTGGGTGAGGATGACTACAAAGTAGAGGGTGATTAGCAAACAGAGGGGTAGAGAGGAGGGAAGGGTAAGAAGAGGACAGAAGAAATGGAGACGTAATAAAATACTCACTTTTAGCCCAGCACACCACTCCAAAACCACAGCCCTACCAGAATTACCCCATTTAATGAAATCAAAATCAAGTCTCTGGAACTTCTGGCAAAAGATTTAAATAGGATTTCAGTACTTTCCATTTTGAGCCTTACATTGCTCTACCATATCCTTGTGGTTGTCTACAGCCACTTGAGGACTAAAAACTGAAATGAATTAGAGACTTTTGAATAAAAGGCTAGAATCTAGAGAGAATAAATGTATTTATTTTAGGAGAAGTAAGGTTCCTCTGATATGAACTGAATTTCTTACTCACAGAAAGGACAGTTACAATGCAGGTCCTAGGACTCTGCTAATTTATGCCACTTGACAATTCTCATCACAGATGCAGAAAAAATCAACTGTGGTAGTACAATAGTGCACCAAACACAACCCATCTAAATTAATGATATTCTGCTCATACTTCGTAAGATATACTCAGACATACTGTTAATCCAGTGCCCAGTTTAAAGAATTAAACTGGGGTATATTGTAATTGTTCTTTAATGCTTGAAATTAATTAGTCAAGTGTTAAATATAATTTTTGTTTGCTGAGGCATCATGAATCATAATGCACACAACCGTGTTTTTATGTAACTTACAGCCTTTTATATAACCGAAATACTAAACATTTTGTAAGTATACGTATATACTTGTAATTTTTTTACATTTTGTACAATTTTTTCATTTCTCTTTACTTAACTACAGAATAATAAAATATGGAGTTTCAGTTCATGTGATCTTTGCTGTCTAAATGACATAAATTTTAAGCAGAACAAATAAATTTTTATATATATATAGAAACCAACATTCAATCACAGGTTTAAAAAAATCAAAAAACAAAACAAAACAAAAATCCTGTGTAAATGCTCCTTTTTGTTTGTGTTTTTTAAGGAACATTTTCTGGTTTGGTTTTTAAGGAACATTTTCATATATGTTGAAGCAGACCATTATGCCTTTTTTAAGGAATACTATCTTTCTGAAGAAGGCTGCTAATGCTACGTAGCCAACACCATTGTAAAATACGTCTTCTATGAATACTCTGCTTTCACATTCACTACTACTTGTTAAACTTTGCTGATAGAAATATTAAAAGAGTGGACAAGTTACACTGTAATTAAAAAATTACATGGAACAGTCTACAGTTGTCTTATAAGTTTCCTATTTCCATTGACGGCAATTTACATAACAAAAACCTAAGTTAAAATTAATTCCTTATCCTGTTTGGGGAGTAATAACTCACAGAAATACTTTGCTGTTTCTCTCCTATCTGTGTATTTACAGATGAACAAAATTAGTTTTATTACCAGTTGGAAAACGATAAACTTATTTAGATCTCTCACTGAAAATAGATGCTTAGATTGTAAGGCACTGATTTTCTTTATGCTGGATGGAGAAGGAATGTGGGTTTTTAGCATAATAAAGCTAAGCATAATACGGTGAAAGTAGAATTACATTTGCTTAGAGTTCTTTTGTGTCATGCCTGTAAAAAACAGGCATGACACAAAAAAACCCCAGGCATGACACAAAAAAACCCCAGGCATGACACAAAAACCCCCCATTTTTTTACATGCCTGTAAAAAACATGCTCATCATTCAGAAGTTAGGGGTGCTAATTGATATACTAAAAGAAGCAGAGGCAATAAATTAATTAATTCCATTAAATTTATTAGTATTTTTTACCGAAGATCCAGTACTATTTTTTCCAGTAAAATATTTTTCTGGATTTATATACCATTGAAACAATGTTTATTGGAAGAAGTTCAATGAAAATTCTTTCATAATGGCTAAGCTAGTTTTACGCCATCTATGTTAATGCAGCTTAGGTAATATGTTAAGAATAGAAATTCAATTTTTGGTCAGCAAAAGAAAGAAAGCAGAACAAGCATGGGATTTTTTTCGTTTGGTTGGGTTTGGGTTTGGCTTTTTTTTGGTAGTTTGTTTTTGTGGGTTTGGGGGTTTGTTTTTTTGTTTTTTGGGGTTTTTTTGTAGTTATAAGTAATCTGATTTCTTGGTTGATTTATAAAAAACTATTTAGGAATCAGGAAAGCAGGTTTTATGATGGCAATTAACAGCCACAGTTCTGTTTCAAATCTGATGCCTGTACAGTATTCATTCCACACATCACTTTTGGAAAATGCTTTAAGGAATAGCATTCTTATGCTGTGGCATTATTGCAGATTTAAAAGAGATACTATAATCTTTTTCTGGATCATTCAGCTTCATTAGAATACTGAAAGCTCACCTACAAATAAATTCTAATATTTATTTGCTGGAAAAATATGTACCAATTGTTTACTACTTCTCTTGGCCTTGAGTTCAAGAAGTACTGTAGCACTAAGACAGATACATCACCATTACTTTTTTTACTCCTCTGTCTTGGAACACTGATAATTGGGGTTTTTTTTGAAACCATTTTTCTGCTTGATTAACTGCTAAGTGGGATTGTATTGTTTTCCACCATTACCTCCACCAATGATACTGCACTTAGCCTCCAAGAAAAAACAGCAGACTTTTGTAGAGGCCACAGAAATCCAGCAAAAGACAATGATAAACACACAGGACTATTAACTCAGTTCTAACCATATTACATATGCCACTATTTTGTTGCTTTTGAGGAATAAAAGACCTTGTGGAAGGCATGCACTAAAAATGAGCATTCAATAACCAAACAGCAAATCAGATAAGGAGAGTACTCTAAATATAAAACTAAAAGGGGCAGAAGTGAAGGGGCTGTAAGAATTTTGTTGAATTCGTGGAACTCTTAGGCCCGCTGATGTTTTGTTTCCCTAAAATACTCAGGAGGATGAGGATCTTTCAAAGTCAATCTGGTAAATATATATTTTAGGGCTCTGCCTATTTCTAGTACTTTCACCTTGTTTCTTATTAACTTTAGTTACTCGATAATCTTTATTGGGAATCTTGACTCTATATCCATGTTGCTAGCAACTTCAGAAACGTATCTTATTTTAATTTGATAGTTAAAAATATTATCTTACGAAATTCCCACTGAACTTTGGTCCTGGCATATGTGTTCAGCTTTAAAAGACTTCCATTTTAAATCACTTTTATCTTTAAAATCACTAAGGTGCTTCTCTCCAGTGTTCATGTGTCATTTTTTTCCAGGCAAAAGAATTTAACAATTGAACTGAAAGAAAAAAAAAAGAGTGACATTGAGGCATATTTGGGCCAAAACACAATATATGATTGTCAGATGATTATGTAAGGTAATTTAAGATTCAGTGTAACACCATGTATAACAGTAGTTTGGAAAAGAAGGAAAGAAATTTATGCAGTCATGCAGAATCAAAGTCTCCCCATGCAATTAATTCTATAATGAGCAAAATGAGGTGAGACTTTAAAGGTATATATGCTATATCACAAAATCTGGCACAAAGACTTGGCTACAGTAGCAGAATCTGTGTACTCTTTTCTCTGTAGATTCAGTTTTGAAAGCCAAAACACCCTGGGGGAAAAAAAAAAGGAAACTTTTCCAATCCTCCAGCACAGGCATACTGAACACGCAGGGCATTGTAATGGCAAGAGGAGCGTCTCGATCCTGGACCTGGAGGAAGACAGTTGTTACTGCCATTGGTACCCTGGGTAAACTGTGTTCCTGGGATGGAGCAGAGGGGTCCTGCCACATAGTCAGGGCCTCTGGACTCACAGGGCAAGGAAAACAGGCATTTTCTGCCTGCTCCCAGAGAGCTTTGCACTTTGTCCCTGACATGGGCTGCAGCACAGCACACAAATTGGATTTACTCCTGTTGTTGTGAGCCAACGGGCAGTGGCAGAGGCATGAAACAGCCCCAGGTGTTGGGCAGCTGCTCTGCTGCGGCTCCCCCAATCCTACGGCCTGTGCAACAACACGCTGAGGGCAGTAGGATGATCTGTAAATCTATAAAATCCCTTCCTGGAGCATGGACATTCTTAAGGCAGTCTAGATGTTGTGTACTTCTGATTTCAATCTACAGTGGATTTCATACAGACAAATCATAAACATCAGGAAAAATTAATGGAATAATAAAATGAAAATGTGAATTTAAACATCTAAAAATGGATTTCAGTGAAAAAGTGGGAGTTCCTTGCTTTGGAAATATGGTAACACTGGGAGATGGCCACTAGTCATCAGTATGGCTCTGCTTTCCCTCATTATCATGGTCTGCCTGAGTTTTGCTGAAAATGCAAGTCACGCTAATAAGCTAAATGATAAAGCAATGCAGTCCATGGAACTGGCCTAAAATGGATTGTTATTATTATTATTATTATTTAATTTTACTGGATAGCATGGATATGTTTTCTCAATGTGACAAATACTGATGGGAGTACAGATCCAGTTCTGCAAATATGTTAATGGTAGTTTTTCTGCTGCTTATATTTTTAACACAGAAATTTCAAGCAGACTCATCTACAATTAGGTGATCTTTTCTCTCCTTTCTCCTCGAGGCCACGCTATGCAGTCCTGGCAGCTTCTGGGCACGGCCAGTGTTGTACTCAGAAACTGCTGTCTGGAGCAGAGATGAAGTGTTCTAAGACCAGGTCTGCACAACAGAACCTTTTAAGGGGACACTGGAGGGACACATGAACAAAGCTCCTTCCATGGCATGTACTGAATTTAAAGCTGACATGATCAAAGTCTTCGTAACCTCCACCACATGCTGAGTGCACATCCAGCCATGTGATGGGACAGTTGCTTTTGGCTACACAAAAGGTACACAAGTAGTCACATAGGGGGTATATATGAGTTCCCCCCACACACACCAGACAACCAGGAGGGCACATTGCTGTTTGATGCTAACAGTGACCTATCCATCATGTGCTGGGCTGAGGAGAGAAGCCATCTGGGTGCCCTGACAGCTCTGTCATCACACTGAAGTGCTGCCATGGTTTGAGCAAAATGAGTGGGAAGGAGCCAGATGGAGACCAGGCCCTGTCATAGAATGGCTTGGATTGGAAGGGATCTTTAAGATTATCTAGTTGTGATACCCCCTGCTGTAGACAGAGATGCCACCCACTGCATCAGGTTGCTCAAGGCCCTAACCAACTCGGCCTATGGGCATCCTTACACCACTCAAAGACATGTACAGGCTGCAATGTTGTTCCACCTACAAGAACCTGGTCACAGAGGAGCCACTCTGTTGTTGCATCATCATCAGTCCCTAAAAAACGCAGAGGCTGCAGGTGGCAATATTCTAAGAAAGAAAGGAATGGGACTGTTGGAAAAGAGGGTGAAGGGGAAAGAATAGCAGGGGTCCACCTCTGCTGCAAGAGAAGCTAGGGAAAGCATGTGGTTGGATTTTTGTGAGATCAGCTGAAGGCACCTTTGGATTATTGACTTCTTTGCCAAAGATATATTTTAAATTTAACATTTGTCTAATATTTTTCCTTTCCCTGAGACAATTAAATTTTGGCCTGGCATCAGCTATGTTACTTTGGCGTAACACAATCCTTCCTACAAACATATTGTAAATGTCAGGAAAAAGTTTATAATAGAAGGGCAAAGAAGAGCCTGAGAGCCCAAGGCTAGGAGCTGCTCTGTAGAACTGCATGCACCCAGCACTTGGCCCATAAAAACTCTTGTTTGTGGAAGACCCACCTGCTCTGCCCTTCAGTGGCATCTAGGATGTCAGCAGAGCTGTTGATCAGGACAAACTGCTGCTTCTAATGCCATTAAGCAGAAGACTTCGGCATGGTGGTATTGTGTATTTAAGTACTAGGACATCTGCTCTTTCATGGAATAAGTTATTTTCATTATGAAAGCATCCATAATGTCATGGGAGCTATTCAAAATAAAAGACATGTCAGTAACTTTCAAACAGCCTCACAACTGACAAGTGACTGTATCTATATGATTAAGGTGGCATTTTTACACTTTGCCACCAAAGTTGTGTTTAAACTAAGTATAAAATCTAAATGTTTTACAATTCCAGGCAATTTAATGTAACTTAGGTTTTTGGTGGCCTGTTGCTATCAAAATCTCTCTCAATCTTGTTTTCAGAGTGAAAGGATAATCTTGTTAATTCGCTAATCTAGGATTTAGAAGCTCTGAACTCTGTATCCCGGTCTGCCACAGACCACAGGTAGCAGGGGCACTGTAATCCCTCCAGTTTTGGATCGTACACAACCTGGGAGAGGGAACCTCCCTTATTTAGTATTTGCAGTACTTGGTATGCCATTGTAATACAAATCATAGCTGCTGCAGTGTGGGAGGAACCTAACAAAGTCATTGAACTCTTCTTGGTTGTGTGTCAATATCTGCTGAACCACTGTAGGAAATGTGCCTGACAGATGCAGCTTGGTTACCCAGCACAGGGCTGGGCTGCAGCAGCACCAGTCCAGCCATTGCTCCAGTGAGCAGGGCTGTCTGGTGGCCCCTGTAATGCGACAAGCAGAGTGTGACCAGCAGCAGGGGGTCTGAAATAGCCATAGATTCAGCTTCTGGGACCTGAGGAGCAAGTCCCTCAGAACTGCTAGCCAGCACCAGAGCTGCCATGCTGCCCCTCTCCTCGCTGCTGAAGGCCCCAGGCAAACCATGAACTGCTTATACCTGGCAGGAAAACAAGAAGAGATAAATCAATTTAAAAGACAGTTCAGCTTGATAAACCGGATACGCTTCTACACTTGCAAGCTCATGGCACCTAAACATTATGGTAATAGCTTACCAGGAGAGCAGCAAAAGTGATCATACATGTTTTCTTTAGCCATTCAGAACTCCCAGGGCCGGCACAACCCCTGTGTGGACTTTGGCTGTGCCACCTGCCTTACAAAAGCCTGCGGTGCTGTGCTTCATTGCTCAGGGGTGGTGAAGGGCACGATATGCTTGTGTTTTGCTGTTTTCTTCCCTGTTAAGTCAGCCTCAGGCCTATGAGAAACATTTTGCCAATTTAGCCTGTCAATAAGAACAGGTGGTTGCACAGCTTCCTCTAAAAACTGCAAAAAGCCATCCAGCCAAGGACACATGAAGGGTATAAATAGAAGTATGTGGGGAAAAACTCAAAGGCAGAAGCAGCCCAGGTGAATGGTTTTGTTGTCAGCACAGCACAGCTCCAGGGCCTCATTAGTGAAGGTACAAATTAAGGCAAGTCCAAACATGGGAAGTGCGTTTCAGTGGGATATAAGCTCCAGCGTGACTGGAACATGCTATTAGAGAGAGCATTCATAATTTTGTTTCTGCAAAGGGGATTTAAACATGAGTGCCAATATATGGAAATGGTTCTACAAAGTACCAATCTGAGCCATTTGCATCATGTGCTAGGAATAGTCCTAGCTTCTCCTACCCTGTCCATAAGCTTTTCCTCTTCACTAAAGCACATTCATATTCGCTGTTCACACAATTCTCTCTGCTCTCCCTCCTACTTTACCACTTTTTTCCTTCTGTCTCCTCTAGTTCTGCTTCAGAAGAGTTCTGCTTTCAAATACAGACATTTAGAAAGAAGTCAGTCAAATTATTAGATATTCTGCGTGTAAATTTCAAGTGTCCCACAGACCAGATGGACAGTCCTTTTCTCTGACCCATCAGTCTGCAGGCCTGCTGTGTTCTTAGATTCCCTATCTCCAGATGCGAGTTGTTTGCCCGGTCTGCAGAACGCAATTGAAGAAGAGCAGAGTATGCAGAGTTTTCTTTCGGTTTTTCAGATCATTGTTATTTTTGTGTAACCTGATTAAAGTAAACATCCTTAACTGTGCTCTTTCTTTTTATAGACATTTACGAGTATGCTATCCCTGGTTTACCCTAGGTGATGGGTCAAAAAGTTCTGCCAAATTTCTCCCTGAGGAAAATCTGGATGACAGCCATCTCACTGCCAGGATGTAAAACATCATATGCTCTCATTTAGCCTGCATCTTTTCCAACTGCAGAGAACTCTCTGAGTTTTTTGGGAGATGGGACATCAGGCTTAGTAGCAGGTCTGGCTCAGATGCAGAGGAGGTTTAAAAGAATTGGTCTTCCCGTGTTTCTCTTCCCAGAAAATGTCTTTAAAGCATTATGACAGAGAGAATTTTACTTGCTATCTTGCCCTAACTTTCTTCAGAGCATTCACCAGTTTCTTATGAAAGCGCATCTTTTTCTGCCAGATAATCACAGCCAAAACCTTTCAGGCAGTATCCAGCCTCTGCTTTATTCCAACTTCTATTGGGCTGGAATATTTTTCAGACAGACATGTCCCACATGACAAAGCAATCTATAGCTAATGTGCAGCCACACATAAAAAACACAGGAGAAACATGATGGGCCTTTAACCCCAGGTATAAAGGTATAAGGACATCAGTAAAATAATGATAAGCCAAATGAGGACAAGAGGATGGCACAAGATGTCTTACTCTCACACTGTTTTCTTTGCATAAACACCCTATTGAACTCTGATAATCAATAACATGGTTTGTTTTTGTAACTGGAAGGATCCAAGGAAATCATAGAATCCTTAAGGTTTGAAAAGACCTCTAAGATCAACAAGTCCAACTGTTAACCCAGCAACCACCATGTCCACCACTCCAATACAGGGACTACTTCTGGTTAGTAACCATGTCACTTGTTAGTAAATTAACAGCAGCACTGTCATTATCAACAACTCTTTATTTTTCCCCTGCCCCCAAGTTTGCTAGCCATCAAAAACTCTTTTCCTTTCCTTTGCTTCCCTTTCCTTCCCCTTCCCCTTTCCTTCTCCTTCCCTTCACTTCCCTTGCCTGATGATAGACCCATCACTTCAAATTTTATCCTTTGATAGCACATTAAGAGCCTTGCCAAGGAAAGGACAATATAAATTAGAAGGTATCTCTTAGCACAAAAAAGCCCTATGAACTTAAATCAGTCTTTCTTTGCTTGAAATTAGGGAAGATAAAACATGCCCAAATACTAACTCTCACTTACTTTAGATATTGAAAATTAGAAAACTGATCCTGTGTCATAAAAGCTATGCCAAGAATAAAAGGAAGTAAATAAAATAAATGCAAATATTCAAGGTACTACATTTGACATCAGTAAATAAAGTGTGTGCCCTGATCCTCAAAGCTGAGAATCATCTAGTTCCTCCTTAGATTGTAAGGCACCATATATTATTTATGATTTCCCTATTGTTCTTATTTCTTTTAAGTAAACAGGATAGGTATGATCTCACTGTAGAGAGCAGACTTGCTCAAAAGTGAAATTTAGTATCAACTGCAGAACTGAATAAACTTTCTTTAGATTAAATAAAAAAAAGGTGTTAGCTAAGAAAGAACTTTCTTTTAAAATGTATCTGTGCTACTCACAGAAAAAAAATATTCCTAGCTGTTAATATTTCCAGAAGGAATTATGTTGTAATTTAAAACACCCTATAGAGGAACCTTTATGTAAAGCCTAACACTCTCTGTTGAAGTGAATTGTTGATGAGCACTGTTGAAGTGTTCTTGTTGGAGCTGGTTTTGAGCTGTGAAGCTCACTGAGACAGAAAGCAAGATACCTTGAGATTTTCTCTTGCTCAGACTCCACTGAGATCACTTTAGAACCTTCACTTCAGGGCACAGCAATGTCATGCTTGCCTTTGCTCAGTACAGTGAATAACCAGCTACCACAGCCTGGAATCTGTGCTGCTTCATAAAGAAAACGTCAGTGATTCACCTTTACAATGTGGAGAGAAATATCATAATTACATGCTAAAAGCCTCAATATATAGGAAGTTCCTGCAACTGATGGCAGCCTAAGTAGGTTTAATGCTGACTGCAAGTCAGTGACATACACCATTCCAAATACAGTCTGTTTACAATTTCAGACACGCTCAAAGTGCTGGTAGGAATTTCTTTTTTGAAATTTGCCTAGCAGACTAGGCCCAAGAATCAGGTAGTGGCAAAGCTGTTGTTCTCAGCCCGGAGGGCTGCAGGAAAAAAGACAGTTACTGAGTCAGACAGAATATCCCCTGGGCACTCTGGCTGCAGACCAGCCTTTAAAAGACCTGCCAGCTCACCTAAGGGTAAAATCAAAGCTTAAAAAAGCCAGTACAGCTCATAAAGAAGGAAACTCATTTTTAGGATACCATTTTTTGGTATTTTAACTTAGATTTGTGGTGAAGAAACCTATGGAATCCTGGAAAATCTGTATGAACAGTTTGTATAGTATCTTTCCAACCTCAGCCACTGCTGACATAGCCAAGAGCTCTGAGTGCTGCTCAGCATGCTGCTGTACCTGCTCCTGTTACCATGGGAATGGACACTGGCAAAAGTAGGATAAGAGCTTTAAAGTAATTGCAAATATAATTAGCACTTTCACCTTTCTGGAGATTGGCTCTCCGAAAGCCCCCAAATAGTAAACCCATCCAATTCAGAGTCATCAATACAGCAATTAGTGTCTAAAGAGGCATCAGTTAACATGATCAATGTGGGAATGACACACAAAAGGAAGGCATTGTTGCAGCAGGCAGTGGGTTCCTGTGGCCTTCTTTGCTTATTACTAAAAAGGAATTCGGCTCCTTTGCTATGAGTCAGTCTTCCAGTTTCATCCTTAATTAATTCAGAGTCAAGAGAAAGAGAAGCTCCCAGTGATGGCTCAATGAAGTTTGCAGAAGAGGAGGAGGGGAAAGAAGTCATTATAGCAACAAAGTTTGAGATCATAGAGAGGAAGAAACCTCATGGGGAAATCTAAGTAGCAGTGTTTCTTATTACACTGCCACTGTCTGAACGAGGTGCATCAGACAAAGAAATGTTCCTCAGAGTGGCACTACCCACCCCCTATGCACAAACCTTTCGTCCAGGCAGCGAGTGCATCAGTTAGTACACTGTGATCTGCACCCGTTTCTACAACATGGCAAAAGCCTTCAAGGTCTCTGTTTTTCCACCATCATCTCCTTTTTAACTACAGAGGTCAGAACGGAATTTTGGAATTTTGTACAATTTCACGCTTCTTCACTAAAACCACAATAGCCTGCTTGTATACAGGTTCAATACAGAACTCACCTTCAGTGACCAGTGAAGTGACTGCTTGCATAATTATTACTGTTTCTAACAACATTAACATTTGGCTGGATACTGCCTGAAATGTTTTGGCTGTGATTATCTGGCAGAAAAAGATGGGCTTTTATAAGAAACTGGTGAATGCTCTGAAGAAAGTTAGGGCAAGATAGTAAGTAAAGTTTTGTAGAAGATTTCTTGTCTTACTAGTGGATCTTTACAATCTCTAAACACATACTGTAATTAAAAAAAAAATCAATTACCTCTATTCATCTCATAATATTCTCTTAGGCTGCCTTTGGACAGGGCTGGGCAGCAGAGCCAAGCTCCAGACAGAACCATCTGAAATGAAGCTGTGTCCCTAGGGATGTCTTTTGTGCCAGTCCTGCTTGTGGTGCATCTAATGCCCCCAACCTGTTCTCTTTGGAGTGTCTTATTACTTAAGCATTATCACACAGTCCAGTCATTGCACAGCAGAGCAAATAAAGCATCTTTGTACCTCCCGTCCCCATCAACAGTGATCTGAGGTAGCACAGTGATCTTTCACCTTCTTAGATAATTATGGGGGGGGCGAAGGGGGAAGTGTGTTGCTTTAAGCTATGTATTGATGTACAGCTATTTCTCATGCATCTGGATTTTCAGGACCCTTTAAGATATCAAGTAATTTTCTCTTATTTATTCAGTGCAGGATTTTTTTGTAAAGACACTGAGATCCAAAGATACTGTTATTCAACTAAATATGACTGAGATAGAAGATTATATCATCCAGATGCATTTGTTGTAGTCTGTCTCCCTGCCTACTGCTGTTAAATGCTTTCAAATGAGTGTGAGAGTTAGGCCAAATTCTTCCATTAAGGGCAAAACATTGCTGTGGGTGGAACACTTCTCTACTTTCCCCTTGGCTGGACAGCTTCCTTACGAGAGAGCACCCTTGAGACATTTGTGCACATGAAAGACACACATTTTATCATGGCTTGTTTCAGAGAAGACTAAGAGTTTGCCCTGCAAGGACAGATATGTAGGGGCAAGAGTGGTGAAGATCACCCATGTAGAGACTGCTGGAGGGAACCTGTCATGCCACCTGACTCTGTCAGGAGGTACTGTGTCTGCTAGGCACTGTGTTTTGCTCCAGCGCAGAGTTTGGACAATTTCTAAAATGATGTTGTCTGCTCCAGACACTCCAAGAAGCTTCCAAGATTCCTGAGCTCCCCAGCTGATATACAGAGCCCTCCTGAATAGCTTTCATTCCCCAGAAAAACAAGACAGCCAAAGCCCTCAGTAAAAGCTTTAATTTCTTCACAGTCTACTGCCAAATTTCTTTACTAACTAGCTTTAAAAAGTTAAATGCTTAGAGACAACCTGCTGATGCTTGCATTAACCAAGTAACTGTCTTCAGCTGTAAAGATGGTCACAGCTCACACAACCACTGTGTGTTTTGTAGGCCAGCACAGCTACACCAGACTGAGTTCCAAGGCAAGCACACAAAGAGTTAGGAGGTGCTATAATTAAAGTATATAAGGTTAGGAGATGCATAATTACATTCAACCATAATTACACCCACTGGTTACTTTGCTTTATGATATAATCTTCAATTACATGACCACCTCTTTTCTTCTTTTTCCTATGGGATCCATGCCTGTGTCAGGACAGTCTACATGGCACAGCGCTGCAGGACTGCCCAAATTGCCATTTAGCACACTGGGAAGTGCCTTTGCATTGCATTCTGTTCAGGACAATCTACCTTCTTGTGAAGTTAGGCTCGCAATAGAGATGTCTGAGGCATAAGAAGTCTGAGCTCACAGTCTAAAATGTTCTCATGCAGATTTGCAAAAAAATTCAAATTTGCATATCTGGCTTCCATATTATTAAATCCTATATTTATAAATATCTGCTGATAGCAGCATCTTTATGAGCTGCTTTCTTAACTATAAGATAAGAAACAACTTACCGGGACTGAACTTATTCACACAAAAGGCCTTATTCAGCCTCAATTTCTGTAGTAAAATTCTTACTGACTAAAATGGGATAAGGATCGTGCCTCTGGCACCCGCTATCGTGCGTTGCTCCCAACAGAGCATTGTTCAGTTCAGCCAAACCAACAGGAAAAACTGCAAGAGCAATTTCTCAAATCAAAGCACAAATACATGCACATGGCATGATAGACTGGTAGCCTACTACTATTGCTTACACTGAAAAGGTGAGTTGGCTCTTCAGATATATCTGGGAAATCTTTTTGTGTGCATTCTGAAATGCAGAGTGGAGCACTCGTCTTTTACAGGCGCTCACATGTCAGCATCATAAAGAAATATTTATACTGTGAGCAGCTAATAGTAATCTCTTGTAATTGCTGCTTATTAACATCCCCATACTTTTGAAGCATGGTAGAATCATAGTTTCTGTGATACTTTTGAAATAACTAATGCAAGGCAATACAGAAGTGTAACTATTCATAATTTTAGGCTCCCTGTCTGAAATAAATAATCTATATAGCAACTATACTGGTGGTACTAAAACACAGTCCCAAATGACAGGCTAACCTAAATCTGATTTTTAAAAAGATACCATTAAACTATATTTCTCCTTATAATTTAAAACTAGACAACTAAATCATGGAGCGTACTTGAAAATTCAAGATTACACGCACCGATTGAAGGATATGAAGACCTTACTTTGGTTTAATTAGTAGTATAACTATCTATCCTTTGAAATAGGAAGAACTGCAAAAGAAATTCAAAATATGTGTCTATCAGACAAATATGCAAAAGAGGAGTCCTAACAATAAGAAAACACAGATTTCAGAATTCATGTATTTTTTATTTGCTGTGACCAACCTGGCAACCATTCTATGAAATAACTTAGTGAGGCTACTTGCCTTCCTGCAGCAGAGCACTTGGCATGGCATTCTTGGCACGGCATTCTTGGCACCACAAATTCCATCAATAAATCTCAGCAAGATTTTTGGCAGCAGGAACAGAACTATTTCTACCTTCCTTTAATCGCACTGGACAACCCAGAGCTGTTATGATTCAGTGCCCCTGGAACAACTGAAGAAGGTTTTTTGATGTATTACATTACACCAGCATAAATAAGATTAAAGATCTTACTATATATCTGGAAACAAAACAAGTATTTGGATAAAGTTGTATTCCCCTACTCCATCCTCCCATAGCAATAAATATTTTTAACCTCAATCTGTTATTTATATCCTGTTTATAAACAGACAGTTGTCTTACCAATATCTCATTTACTCTAATTCATTATCTTGATATGAATGATAACTTTTCATGTTCCCACTTGCAAAAGTATCATATCAGATTTGACTATCAAGGAAGAATTAACTCTGAAGCTGAAGATTATAATCATCTTCTTGTTTGGTCCTATAATTACTACCCACACAAGTGTCGTCCCACTTTTAGTTTCAACACGTCTTCCATACATACACAGCACATACACACTGTTGTCACTTGGCAAGTTGCTTTCCTGCCCTTTGATCCTTTCTTAGTCTGTGACATCTACATTTGTGTGTCATCCTTTTATCCACGTCTCCAAGCGTTAGACACATAGGAGCAGCCACATAGATATCCAGCCCATTTCACTTAAGCAGCAGCCTTGTCAGTAGTTCTTCTCACCAGTAATTCACTACTCTGGCTTTGATGCCATACCACTAATTTTGAACATACTATTGTTTGAAATAACTGTCTTGATACCGTCCTTCAGGCTTTAGCTTTATAGCTCTTCCCACACTGTGAGATTTCAGGTCTAAATGAGAACACAGAGGTAGTACAATACATATTAATTAAATAATAGGATGGCTGAAATAAATCTATCCCTTACACAGGGATATTTTCTCTTATTAAACTTACCTTAGCAGACATTTAAATATTTGGTGAACCTCACAGTTCATTTATTCTGTAAATTCATGCTGAGCAGACAGCTGACTTAACAAAGCTCCACTGGCTTTTAGCAGACCTGTATCTGAGAATCCCTGCTGAGGATTCATTTCCATCCAACAGCTACCTGAAAACACATCTTATTCATGTTAGAGTAAAAATCTAAACCTGGCCATTGTATTACAAAAATCTGGGTTTTATGGAAAGCAATATGTCTGTAAGCATCTCAATGAAAAAAAATAATAATTTTCTCCATTAATATTTCAGTGAATAGTTCTCAGTTAATATGTCAGGAATTTTTCAAGTTCTACCACTGACCAAAATCTAAATGATACAAAAAAATCTGATGAAATAAATGTTGAGAAAAAAAGATTAAACTGAAATCCAAAGCTCCAATTAAAAATATTAAAACATTTCAACCAGTACCAACTCTGATAAACTATTCCAAGAAACTCCTTCTCACCTACTTTTATGAACTCTCACCTAAACTGAGAAGTTACTTTCTACATGTAGTAAACTATAGTTTGGGCTTGTAGACCTGACTGCAAGTTAGGCTGCCCAACAAGTCCTATTATAATGACCTGTTTTCAATTTCTTTTAAATTTGCCAAACTGTAACAGTTTGAGCTGAAGTTCTCCATGCTGAATATGTACAAAATTGTACAAAATTCCCCGGGCTGATTTCAGTGGGGAAAATTTTCTCTGAATTATTTTGTCTGTCTCTGAAATCAGAGAAAAGTATTATACATATTATTTTAACAATTAAAAACATCTGATAGTAACGCTTTAAAGTAAGATTTTAAACATGGCAGAGAACAAAAATTGTTTTGAAATGTCCTTTCTGCTTTTGTCATGAAGATACACCTGCATTTGGCCTGGTTATATACCTCTAAGAATATGCAGTTCAGTAAAAACCTGCTGCAGTTATATAGCTAAAAATCTCTGAAATCCCTTGAAATGCTTGAACCTCCCACAGGTCAGACTAGGCTCAACTGCAAACGAGCCATTTTATCCCATGCAAGAGCTCCCTTCAGGCCACAACCACCGAGCTGAAGTTGGGCAGACTACAGTAACAGCTGCTAACCCACTCAGACTACAGCAAGATAAACCAGTAGAAATGTGGAAGTGCAGCTTGTCCCTCCTGTGCCCTCAGTGGTGAATTTTCTGGCAGCAGATAAGGAAGCCAGACAGAGCTCCCTGTTATTAGTGCAAAAGGAACAATCCACAAGGGAACTGACTGAACAATTTTTCTAGATCTTAAATCTAGAAAACAAACTGTACCTTGTGAGCTACTGTAAGTTCTGCACTTAAATCTGTGCTGTAGAAAAGATTATCTAGAAAGTATCCCATTATTTCCTTTATGATCTCAGTGGACTATATAATTAAAACCAAAATGTACTTTTGCCCTTTGTTTCCTAGTGTTAGTCATTGTGTCCTCGTGAAATGTATTTCTCTCCATGTCAGACACTTCTTTTCTTTTTCCTCCAAGAGTGACAATGTAGTCCCTCACTGACAACCACAACAGCACCAGCACATAAGATCTGTGAAACTAATGGCATTACTGACTGAAATGTTCAGCACAAAGGGCCACAGCTCTCTTCACTCAAGCTCATTACTTTGTTATAAGAAAATTCAGAGCCAAAAGTAACAAATTACATGGCTTAGAATTTACTTTCATTTTTATCTTTAATCATCAGAGCACTTGCTCAAGTGCTCTCAAAGTAAGGGTGAACATGAAAACATGTTGGTGGGTATGTTGAGAAAGCATGCAAAATAAGTAATTCTTTTCATAGCAATTCCTTTTGTGCATTTTAGTCACTGTAAATGCACTAGTCAGCAAAAATAACCTTGAATATTGTTGCTTTCGCCATATGAATATTACTCTAGTACTTTATATGTCTCTTTGTATAATAGACAAGAAATAATTTTATATTTTTGTGTTTATAATAAATGATGCATTCATATTTGTGTTTTCTGGTGAAAAGCAGAGCTATAAAGTTCTTTTGGTGAAGGGAAATTTTATCATCACTTTACTGATCTCTCCCTATTCATATTCAAATCCCCTGCAGTCATAACAAGCATCTTCTACTTTTCTGGCTGAACATTATTCCTTTTCCCCCCAAAATTAAACCATCTACAGCACTTCAATATTCGTTCTCTAAAGAAAAGGGAGATGACATAATCCACAATAACTACAGCATAAGGAGATAGGCATCCATGCTTACATTTTCAAGTCCAAAAGAATGTTTGATAGTTGCCAAAATACCTTCTCTAGGTCTAACTTTTTAAATGTAGAGAGGGATATTCTTATCCTTGTTATCCATTCTGTGAAATACTTTAGACAAAAAATGGTCAGTAAGAGGAGGACAAAAACTTTTAAATGTTCGGCAAGTTACCACAGTACAGTTTTTCAATGGCTCTCACTGAGCTCACTAGATCCTCATTCTCTGAAAATCAACTTAAATAACTAAATAACTTAATACATCACTTAAATAAGTAGCTTTGGACTCTGCATTTTAACATGTAAAATTGCAGCTATGAAATACTGCTAATACAGGTTACACATAGAGGAGTTATACTTTGTCCTTGGGGAAAAATCAAGTGGTTATTTATATTCACTCCTTCCTTTACTGTCAGCAGAATAAAAAAAAATGTACTCTCAAACATAAAACATTTCAAGGCGCAAGTAGCCACAACACAGGTAAAGAGGATTCACAGAGGCAAAACTGCTACCAGAGCACAAGGCATAGCCAAGATTTATGAAAAGACACGAGGGGAACTTGTAACCTTCATGCTCAACCTGTATTTGCAATGTAAGATGGCTCAGGTTCTCTAATGACAATCTGATTAAAAGTGAGCACAGAAATGTTATTACCTACTAAAGACATATCAAAAGAATCATATATTATGTCAAGGTGCGCTGTTGCTTACATTGAGGTATCAATTTGCAAGTCACGTACAAAAAGTTTTCAAACACTCTCAGAACCATTTCAGAATTCACTAGCCTGAACTCACAATATTATCCAATTATTAATAAAATTGTGCAACAGCCAAATCTAATTAAATATCAAGAAGAAAATTATATTCTCTTGTCCTTCCTTTTAAACTACGGAAATTCTTTTTCATTAAGTCTATAAGAGAAAATTAAGTCTCTTGTTTTCTAAGACATCTTGTTGATTTTTATGACATACAGCAATATTTCACAAATAAAGTATATACTTGTTTTATTAAACAAACTGAACAACCTTCCTTAGACAAAATTTCTCCTCTGAGGATACTTAGCATATAGCAGAAGAGAAAAAGGCAATATAAAATATGAAATGCCTCAAAATTAGGTAATATCATACCAGTTAGATGCTAAGCTCTGCAATAAAATCCTTATTGAGACACACAGCACTAGAAATGATTGATTTATTCTTTTACATCTAAAATTTTACTTCTGAAATTTCCAATTCCGCTGCTGCCTAAATTTATCTTCTATGTTACATGCTATCTGTGCTATTTGTGCTTCTGCACAAACCAAAACTGCCTTCTTATTAATGAAGTCAGCAGTGACCTTTGATGAAACTTTCCATTTTAATTAATGTTGTACAAAATTAAATAAAGGAAAATTATATCAGCAACTGAAACATCTTTGTTATCATGGGAAAGTAATCCAGAGAAGCATCATTTTTGTTACAGATGTGGGCCAGCAACAATAATAAAAATGTTTCAATAATAATTTTTAATATTTTGGGAATTTTGTTGATAATTAAACAAATGCTACTTTAATAGATACATTGGGGATTTATTTAGCAAATTATTGTACAGTGGCCTAAGAAATCACACCTGTGCAGCTTCCCAAACAGCATGCTGAGTTAGAGAACTGAGCCCAAATTAATCAAATACGCATATCAGGCAAGTAGAATTTCTAGTCTCCGAGGTTTCTCCAGCCCAGAGCACACTTAAAGAGGCTTGATTTTCTCTTTTCCTCTTTTTGAGATAGTCATTTGTAGTCTCTGCTTTGGGTGTGAAATGTCCAAAGCTAAAAGAATTGAAAACACAAAGCTACTCTGTCACCTTTTTAAAACCAGGGGACTCCATCACCTTTGGACACCAAGAAGAAATGGCACCCTACTGCTGCAGAAACAGTCTGTATCTTGGATCCTTGTCAGTTATCTTCTAATTTCAAGACGCCTAAGACTCATAGAATACCAGGCTGTAAGAGGACATCAAATATCATCTGGTCCATGCAAAAGCATGGTCTACATAAGATGGCCCAGCACCCTCTCCAGGTGGATCTTAATAACGTCCAAAGTTGCAGAATCCATCACTTCCCTGGGAAGATATTCCAATGGCCTATTGTTCTGTTAAAATTTTTCCTCTTGCATCCAATTGGAATCTCCCCAGCAGTAACTTGTACCCATTACCCCTCTTCTTCTCCATGTGGCTCCTCCTAAAAAGAGAATCTCCCATCTTTTTTGTAGCCACCCTTTAAATACTGGAACAGAGGGATAAGGTCTGCCCCGTGTCTTCAAGCTCCTCAAGGCCGAACAACCCCAGTTCCCTCAGCCTTTCTTCACATGGCAGGCTTCCCAGGCCTTTGATTGTCTTTGTGGGCCTTCTCTGGACCCTCTCCAGCCTGTGAACATCTGTTTTGTACACCAGGGACCAAAACTAACACACTGTTCCAGCTGAGGCCTGACAACCAGTGAGTAGGGTGGAATAATGATTTCTGACAAGCACTAGGCAAAATGGGATCATTCTTCACCTCTGCTGGTGAAGCCCTTGTTGAAGCCACCCATCCTGTTGCCTTTCTTTGCTGCAGTAGCACACTGGTCACTCAGACTGAGCTGCCTGTCCACCAGGATCCCCAGCTCCCTTCCCACAGAGCTGCTCCCAAGCTGGGTAGATCCCAGCCTGTGCTGCACTCCTGAATTATCCTTTCCTGGATGCAAGACCTTACAATTGTCTTTGTTGAACTTCACACTGTTCTCATTAGCCCACTCTTCCATCTTATTCAGATGTTCCTGCAGGGTAGCATTCCCTTCCCAAGCATCCACTTCCTCATGTAGTTTGTTACTACTGGAAAACTTCATCAGGGTACACTTGATCCCATCTTCCAGACCACTTATGAAGGTATTAAATAGTACTGAGCCCAGTATCAATCCCTGGAGGACCTCACTTGTTGCTGGTTTGAATAGGAGTGATTTCCCACACCACTTTGGGTGCCACGGGTCAGCCAGGTCCCCACCCACCCGACAAACCACTTGTCTAGACCGTAATGCAACAGTTTCTCCAGAGGAGGCTGTGGAAAGCAGTACCAAGAGCCCTACTGAAAGCCTTGGAAAAATCCAGGTAAACAATGTCCACTGCTCACCCCACATCAATTGGGCAGATTGCTGTGTTGTAGAAGGTGACCAGGTTTGTCAAGCACAATTTGCCCTTGGTGAAACCATGCTGCCTTTGCTCAGTCACGCGATTCATTTGACATTGATGAAACTTTCCATTTTAATTAACGTTGTACAAAACCTCCAGGAGGATTAGTTCTGTAACTTTCCAAGGGACAGAAGTAAGACCGATGGATCCATATTTTCCTGGACCCTCCTTTAAGTCCTTCTTAGTAGACGGGGGTGACAATAGCTTTCTTCCAGCTTTCTGGAACATCCTCTGATCTCCTCAACTTCTAAAAGATTATGGAGACTGGCCTCACAATGACATCAGCCAGCTCTCTTGAGACCCTTGAGGGGATATTGTCAGGGCTCATCAAATTGTAGGGTCAAGCTCCTGTAACAGTTCTACCTTCACTGACAGCAGCTCTCTGTTTGCATCAGCCTGGATTTTTGTTCCTAATACCAGTGCTGGTAAAGACAGAGGTGAAGAAAGTGTTCAGAACCTCTGCCTTTTCAGCACTGTTGGCGACTGATTCACCTCTCCTGCTCAATAGCAGGCCAGTATTTTCCTTCTGTTTCTGCTTGTTGTTTATGTACCCGAAAAACCCCTGCTTGTGGTTTCTGACATCTCTGGCCAATTTCAATTAAAGCTGAGCTTCTGCTTTTTGAACCAGATCTATGCACACCCTGAGAATGCCCTTGTAGTTCACAATGGGTATTCGCCCATGAAGAAGATAATATACGATTTGCCAACATAACTCTTGCCATTCCAGCCTGGGAAACTGTTGTAATTTAAGAATTTACAATGCCCAGGCTTTAGACATGCTTTTGAAGAACCCAGATAGGACTTTCCTCTTGAGACTGACTTTTTTGCCATGAAACCTATGAATAGTTTCGTAGTATATCTCCTTCTGTCCAGGATATAGTCTATGAGACATAGTTATATGACTAAACTGACTGGATTTTTCTCTGGTGTGCAGATAAATCTTTCCCCGTAATGCAGACTCATTTTCCCGTGATCCTAGATAAATCCTGCAATTCTCTGTGTTTTCTCAGTGTTCACCATTAGTTTTCTGTAACAACTGAGGGTGAGTTTTGGTTGTTGTTTTTTTTTCTTCACAGAATGTATCCCTCATAAAGGGTCTGGAATTCTATTTTCACATACCTTTGAGGGGAAAGCCCCTTTTTAAACATGTCATTTCTTCACCACACCAAGCTTACCCTTGTATACTAAATTTATGTTTTACCTAGGTCAGAATATCATACCCCTCCCCTTAAATTTTCTCCTAAAAACCTGATCCACTGCATTCCAACTCATTTATCATGTTATCTTTCTATTTAGACTGAACAGATCATTTAGGAAGACCTCTTCCCTTTTTGTGTTCATGGCAGAGAGGTTCCTAGGTACAGCACTAATACGAGCTTACTGCTCTGGATAGCTGATGGCTAAAATGAAACCAATTTGTGATTTATGCAATTTCCCTAAGAAGTCAAGCAAACCTAATGTCATTCCTAGGGAATGAAAGAGAGGAAGGCCAGCCACCTTAGACTTCATCCACACTTTTACCATGGATTATTGTGGTTAAGTTCTTAAGAGCCAGCAGTTCTTAAGTTCTTCAGACCAGAAGTTCCTTCTTCAGGTTAAGGGGGACTGCTGAAAGTCTCCAGCAGAGTAAAGTGCATACAGAAAACAACATGAAGTAAAAAAGAAGTTGATTTGCCAGCAAATCCGAAGATCTTCAGATGTGGTTTATACTTTTTGCAGATTCATGCTTGTTCAATCTCTCCCTTGCTCACTATCTTCCAGTAGAAATGGTGCCTGGGCTTATGCAGGGTTTACCATGCTTGACAGGAAAGAGAATGACCCTGTTCCCATAGAAATAGATAAAGCATAAACACACTTGGGCAGAAACGCATTCATAATGTGAATATGTATACAGAACATATCTGTACCACCTTTCAACTTCTGATGGTTTTCCTTTTCTGTAGAGAATGTCAGCTTATTTGTATAAAAATAACATTTCATTCTAAGAGAAAAATGCTATTAAGTTTAATTGCAGTATATTAACTAATATTTTATAGATAGCTGATTCAAACCCTGTCATCTCTATGGGTCTTAACTCTGAATTTTCAATAGGATAAAATTCTTTCATTTCTTGACAAGGCTTGAAATACAAAACCACACTTAAAAACACTTACCAAAGTGAATAAAATGTGTTTGTCTTGGTGCATCATTTCAAAACACAACGTGCAATATATCTCAGAATATGCTGAGTTGGAAGGGACCCACAACCATCATAGAGTCTAACTCTTAGCCCTGCACCAGGGCACCCTGCACTATCCCCAAGTGTGCTTTTGGACATTTCTCATTAATGTTTTAGGCCAAAACTCTTTCATGTTTATAGAATCATTTAGTCCTTGTAAAACCCTTCTATTACTAACAATATTCATAATACCTTATACATTGCTTGGCTGTAAAAATCTGACTAGATTTCTGATATTTTGTCAGATTTTGGTAGTAATGATGCCTTAAGCCCCTAATGGTTTTTTATTTTTCTAATTTTTGTAAGCCTTATAAGTTTTATAGGTAATAGAAGTAGATTTTAGAAGCAACCCCTTTCTCCCTCCTCCCCATAGCACCCCTTAATTTATACATTCCTTAACTCTCTTACCCCATTCCATACCCCCATATCAGCCCTATCCCCATACCCAGTAGAAAATGTTTAGTCTCTTAGTCAAGGTAACCCTGTTCTGTTTGGGGAACGCCTGTATCTTGGCCTAAACCGCAGGACAGAGTCAAAGAACCGGGTGACTCTGCTCTCTGTACCCCGAAGATGATGAAGGATGATGAAAAGAGGGTCCCAAAAAGCACCCCAGACCCAATTCCGGGAGGTAGGCCAGGGGGTGGACCAGAGCAAAAGTCACAGGGTGGACACACTTGGGATTGGCCAGATATTGTTATAAATGTAACATCTCGGGCACAGCCCGTGCGCGCGTCGTATACCATCAATTGCCTTGGCACTATTAAACCCTTTCCTTATCTCACCCTAATTAACGGTTCCTGGATTTTTTCTAAGCACCAGCTGAGCAGGCATCAGTAACTTATCTTGGATGTTGAGCCATGACTAGTTTTTAGCAAATAAAAGGACAAATACAAATTGCTCAGTTCTTTACCAAGTGCTTTTCCCGAGTTTAAAGTATACATCTCAGCTGATGTGTTAACTAAATTCCAGAGGACAGCAACGCTTCAATGGAGAGATGTGGGAGAAGGAGGGGGGGGGACAATAAGTTTTGTGCCTTACAGTGAGACCAATCAGAAAATAACAACTCTGCAAAAAGAAGTCATCTGTTAAAACCTAACTGAAATCTGGAAATCCAAAGCAGACAACCCAATGAAGAAAAATAACTGCCTAGTCAAAAATCCCATTTGTAACAATAACTTGGGGATATTACTCAGTTTCTACTTTGTACAGAGAAAATGCCTTCATCCACAAGAAATCAAAGGATGAATTTATCTCCTGTCACGTGGAAAAACATCTGTCTGCTCAGTTTTCTTATACAAGTTTGTAAATCCCACAATTATGCAGTTAAAGACAACTATGTCAGGTTAAAATGTTTGCTTAATTTAAAAGTACGTTTTCCAGTTGCTTTTGCTTTCCGTTAGAAGGCAAGAAGAACTTGGCAATGAATTACATTTGGCAGTGTTACACCTCTCCCCTGAATAAACACGCAACAAACTTTTTTTGCTAAGATTTGATTTACAGAACTGTAGTTTCAAAAGGAAAGAGGCTCAGGAAGTCAATCTGATTCGTTTTCACTCAGTTACTCTGAATGAAATCATTGTGTTTGGTGAACATGTATCTCCTGAAAGAGATTTCACTTGTCTTGATTTGAAGACATTGAGAACTGACAACCCTAAACTATTGGGACAAACTGCTTAGAAAGTTGCTTGTCTTCCTCACTGTTAAAAATGCTGTTATTGTCTTTGAAATGACTGGCCTCAGATTCTGGCTGACATTCTCCTACTAAGGATTAAAGAGCCTTTAGTATGTAATGGCAATATCTAGAGACTGTAAGTCTCTGTTCTTTCTCCAGTTTTCATAATGGATCAAACAGCAGGTTAATTCGATACAATATCCTATCTCTAGCAGTGGCTAAAAGCAGATGCCTAACAGAAACATGAATAGGGCTGCACTATATGATATTTTCTTCAATATTCTTGGGATTTCCACCCCCTACTTTGTAGGGTCTTCCCGAGGATGAATAGGGTTTTATGTATTTAAATATTCTCCACTGGCTTCTCTTCTAAGACTAGAATGTGTTATTTTGAACTCATATAGACGGATAACTTCTATAATGTTCTCAGCAAGGAGTTCCACAACTTAACTTTATTCTACATAGAGAATCACCTGTGTTCATTTGGAATAATAAGCCCTACTAGCCCTACTAGTTAAAAATCCAGACACCAAAACTGCATACAATTGCTGATATGGTATACAGAAGTAGCATCAGTAACTTGTTCTTAAGCAATATTCTTGCACTCATCCATCATGAGACTGCCTAACCATTCTTTGCTATAGTCTCCTAGCAATTCAGATTGAACAGACTGCTGTAACTAGCCTCTAGATACTTTCAGAGGTCAGTATTTTACAGAATACAGTCCTCCAAGCTGTAGTTTTAACCTACATTTTTAGTTGCTAAAGGCATGTTACACGTTCCTTTGCCCATGGTACAGAATTTTTTCATCTGAATACCCAAAGGTTTCTAACAAATCAAGGAATTCCCTGTGACTGCCTTTTTTGGTTAATTGCTTACAAGTTCTATCACCAATGTTTTTTTATTACAGTCCTGTGTGATGCCTGAAGCACTTAGATCACTGTTCAATGGTAATTCTATGCCATTAGGTACTCTAAACAGTTAGCTGTTCTTAATCAATTTTATATATTCTCTATTGATATCATGTAGTGTCATCTTAAATGAAAATATGCGCGCTAAGTCAAATACCCCTTACATAAATCTTTTTACAATCACCTTCATCAGGCTTGTAATGGCCACAAACAATTACATCAGGCTTGTCTGACAAAACCCTTTTTTCTAAAATTGCTCACATTCTATGAATTATACTCATTGTTTAATTTTTCAGCAACACCATATTTATGCTTTCCGACCGTTTTGCTGAAGTTGGCTTTCAAGTCGAATGACCAATAGTCACCTATTTGGTTTTTGAACACTAGAACTCATTAGCATTGTTCTAGTATAATGGCATATGCCCAGTTAGCCCAAGATAACCAGCAATGGGAAAAAATCCCTCAACACTAATTTTTGTTTGTTTGTAAAGTACAAGTTAATCAGCCCTACTCAGGCCAAAATGTCTTTTCTTAGTAGGTATTGCTCAATATACTTCTCTTTTAATGGACTGGAGAGTACTTCATTGTTCTCACATGCTATGATGACATCACATTCCTTCTTTGTAAATGCAGAAGAGAAAACAAAAATTCTTTTTGTTATCATTTGCAATATTAGCATAGTCATCCACTGACAGGTCTGTAACACAAATCGGATTTATTTGTTCTTAATACATCGAGTTATAAATATTATTTGCTATAACACTTTCATCTATGTTTCTTTTCATTGCCAGTCTTAGCCTTCTTTATAAGTTTTATCACTTTACAATTCCTCATTTTATAACTATTTCCTACTCCTGACTGCCCACTTCTGTTTCGTTTATTTTTAATTGCTTTTTTTACTGGTGAACAGATTGGTTCTTAGTAAGAATTGTTCACAAAGATTTTTAAGTTGTGAAATTGTGGTATTTGGGACAACTGAATTTCAAAGACACACCACTTCTCATTCACATTTCATTCCAGTGATTTTACTCATTGATTCTCTCAACAATGATATTTTTAACCTTTTTAATTCATCAGGAATATAGCACAAGCAAGTATTGGTGAAGTCTATCCTCTGCTAATCAATACTGAACAAAATTAGGTCATGGTTCTTGGTTTCTAGGCAACCACTAACTTCCAATTCATTTACTTAATTTGTCTTTATCCTAATTAGGTTTAAAATAGATTGACTGCTGTTTGGAGCCACATCTTTTGTATCATCTGCACTTCTACAAAGGCCAAGGATGATTAGCTTTACAGGATTTCCAGCACAGGCCCCATAGAATGAACTTCCCCCATAACTTTTTTCCTTCCACTATGAGAAACTATTATTTAAATATATTAATGAAGAAAATAGTGGTGAAATTAAAAATTAATCTTCAGATGTCAGGAAGAAGTCAAGTAACAACCAAGTGCATAGTCTCGTGTTCTTTCGCCTGCAAATAAGAATAGAAATCTATTTACAGAAAAGCACACCTCTTTTCTAATTCATAAAACCATGAAAAACATTGAAGTAGCCTTTCATAATCAGTATGCATTGTTAGTCTTTTCCCTGCTATCTACCTCTTATATCCACTTCAACCCCGCTACAACTATTGTCAAAACACCCTTCTCCAGCTTCATCCTTCCACCTAACTGCTTTCCTCCCTTTACCTTTGACTTGTACCACATAACCTGCTGATGTCTAGCCTCTCTAATCCCTATCAGTAATCACTTACCATGCCAACAGCTCTGCGCTTTCAGGAAACCCCTCCAGGAATCTGCATTTTACTAAACTACCTTGCATTACTTCCAAAGGTACTTGAAATTGTTTCATTTTTTTTCAAAGAGAAGCTGAGATCTTGACCTTGTAATTCACCTGTTGCACTACCATAATTTTACTTCTCCCATACTAAATGACTACAGTCATTACAATTAGTTGCTGTCTGATCATTTGTTATAATAGGGTTTAATGAAGTTGTTTATCAAAGTCAGCAGTTGACTAATCTGGATTACTGATTATAATGAGGAAGAGTTTTTTTTCTGCAATGCTGTGATATTAATAAAATACAACAGAGAACTACAATGCTCTACTTTCCTCTACAAACATTGACTCCCCAGGTCTTAGCGCTCTCTTTATTAAGTCAGCATAACAACCAATAGCCACCACAACTCAGAAAGTAAAGTTCAAACCTTCAGACTGTTTCTACCATTTAGGTTTGACCACATGACTTGCAAGCAAACCAGAAAAAGCCTACATGCTGGACCTATGTCAGACAACTAGCAGCAGGGGCTGCTGAGGCTTTTGTGACCCAGCCACATGCTCAAACTATTCTGTCCTTTACAGTGAAGCAACAGAAAGAGAAATCAATGCCTACTACCCACTTACTCAGTGGATAATAAGCACTCTCTCCTGAGTCTCCCATTTTACTCTTTCCCACTAATTTGAAGCTTTTGCTGTGAAGTCAAAGTCCAAACTGAATTTCTAACACAAGAAAATAATAATCCTGAACACAATGAAATTCTAAAAGGATACAATACTAAACTTGGAAAGGTATTATTTTGTTACAGACAAAAACTAAAAATTATTTTTTTATTTATTAGAGTGAATATATCAGGCTTTCACAGTTTTGAAGTTTAATTCAGTGGAAGGCTGGGTTTAGCAACTCTAGAATAGATTGGGTTTACTGGCACTGTTTCATGTATGTGATTGTTTATGGCAGTGACAAGTCAATTAACTCATGTTTCTTGGGGGACTCTATCTCACTGCCTTAGAATAGTGTCCAAATAAGTTGTTTCCTATACAGACAAAAGTTTCGTGCCTTTGATGGATAGCTGCAAAAGCAGAAAAGATGTCTTTCTCCAGGTTATTTTTTCCATGCCAAGATCTGGTATTCACAATAAAAAATGTGAACATGAATTTCGAAGAACAACTTTGGTTGGAAGGAAAAATGTCATTTAGTCCAACCCTGATTTAATTCAGAAGGTTCCATAAAGTCAATATAAAACTTAGCAGACAAGTTTGATACATTACCACATTAAAATGTTTCATAAGCACTTTTGAACGTACCCATTAGTCTTCTGTGTTGAGTGCAGTTTTAGCTATAGGATGATCTAACTTAATTATTGCCTGATGCAGGCTGAAGGAACTGGATTCTACAAAAACAAATTACAAAAAATCCTATTCTTTTGGAACAGGTGTAGAATATAACACTTTCATTTGCAATTACAACATAGTTTAGTTTTTTCTCCTCCCCACACACATGGATATTCATCTGATGCTATTTTAACCATACAACCATGTTGGCATTTTCATATGCATGTAAATAGCAGACATTCTTCTGCACTTTAGTATCTTAGTTACTCTACATTGTACAACAAACTAACACACATATTAAAGAGCAGGAAAACAAAAAAGTTAATTGTCATCATTTGCATCAGTACTGTTCCAAATCTAACTTTTAAATCACCACATGACTTTTTATCATCTCATTCATTCATTTATGGCTAGGCTTCGCAAACGAAAATTTGGGAAGGGCTCTACCCACATTTGTTACAAGCACGCTGGTGGCTAAAAAGGCCAATACAAGGTCCGGTTGCAGAAGGCACAGCAGAAGGACTCCTTAGGTGGTATATTCTGCAAGACGCAATTCTTTCTGTGTTGTCTTTTCTCCTTGAGAGTGATCCTGTGTGCGTTCTCAAAGGAAGCAGCAGCGTTATAGATGGTGTGTCTCCAGACCTCCCAATTGGAGGCCAGAGTAGACCAGTTATGCTGATCAATATGGCCAAGGCAGAGATGTTGTTTCAGGGAGTCCTTGTATCTCCTCTTCGGGGCTCCTCTCTTGCGGCAGCCAGTGGCAAGTTCACCATAAAGCAAGATCTTAGGGAGGCAGTGGTCCTTCATCCTTGAGACGTGTCCTGCCCAATGTAGCTGTGTTCTCAGCAACATGGCCTCAATACTTGTGACTGCTGCCTGTTCTAGAACAGATGTATTAGTCACATAATCTGACCAGTGGATGTTTAGGATTGTACAGAGGCAGTGCTGATGGAAGCGTTCTAAGAGTCGCAGGTGGTGGCGGTAGATGACCCATGATTCGGACCCATATAAAAGAGTAGACAGCACTATGGCTCTATAAACACTGATCTTTGTACTTTTCTTCAAGTGTTTATTTCGCCAAACTCTTTTATGGAGTTTACCGAAAGCACTATATGCCTTTCCTAACCTGTTGTCTATCTCTCCATCAATCCTACTGCCCGAGGAGATGAGGCTACCTAGGTAATTAAACTGCTGGATTGATTTGAGCGCTGATTCGCCAATGGTGATATGGGGATGATGGAAGACTTCCTGAGGTGCAGGTTGATAGAGGACCTCTGTCTTCTTTAAGCTGACTTCCAGCCCAAAAAGCTCAGCAGCATCTGTGAAGCAGCATGTTGAACGCTGCAGAGCTGCTTCTGTGTGGGCAACAAGGGCGATGTCATCAGCATAGAGCAGCTCCCGGACAAAGTGATTAAAGGTCTTAGCGTGGGCCTTCAGTCGCTTTAGGTCGAATAGGCTTCCATCAGTACGATATCGAATGTAGATACCGTCCTGATCATCGAGGTCTGCTGTGGTCCCTTGGAGCATCATGCTGAAGAAGATTGTGAATAGGGTTGGTGCAAGAACGCAGCCTTGTTTCACACCATTGGTAATTAGAAAGGGCTCAGAAAGTGCATCACCATATCTGACTTGGCCACGCTGATCCTCACGAAGTGAGATGATCATTTTAAGGAACTTGGGGGGACATCCTAAACGTTCCGAAATCTGCCATAGACCTTTTCTGCTCACAGTATCGAAACCCTTGGTAAGATCAACAAAGGTTACATAGAGACCTTTATTCTGTTCCCTACACTTCTCTTGCAGTTGGCTGAGAACAAATCCCATGTCTGTGGTACTCCTTTTGGCTCTGAAACCACATTGGCTTTCAGGTAGAATTCCTGCTGCTATAGTGGGTATTAATCTGTTCAAAAGTATTCTTGCCAGGATTTTGCCAGCAATGGAGAGCAGAGTAATACCATGATAATTTGAACAGTCTGATTTAACTCCTTTCTTCTTATACAAGGTGCTGATGACTGCATCACAAAGGTCTGATGGGAGTTGGCCTAGTTCCCAACAGTGCACCACAAATTCATGAAATTTAGCATGGAGTGCAAGGCCTCCATGTTTCCAGACTTCAGGTGGAATTCCATCAACCCCAGCTGCCTTGCCAATTTTCACCTGCTGTATGGCCTTAAGGGTTTCTCCCAAAGTGGGGGCAGTATCCAGTTCATACTTCACCGGTTGTGTGATGGACCGAATTGCTGAGTCTTGGACTACACGGTTGGTACCGAAAAGAGTCTGAAAGTGTTCAGACCATCGATTCAGAATGGAGGTTTTATCTGTCAGAAGCGTTTGACCATCTGCGCTGAGGGCTTTGGACCTGGTATGTAGGCCCATATGCTGTTTTCAAGGCCTCATAGAATCCTCTGTGATCACCTGTATCTGCGCATAATTGAGTTTTTTTCAGCTAGATTGATCCACCACTTGTTCTGGATGTCACGAAGTTTCTGTTGGAGCTTGTTGCATGCAAGACAAAAGGCTGTTTTTCTTACATGACAGGAAGGCAGTGCAAGGTGTGCTTGGCGAGCAGATCTCTTCTTCCTCAGCAATTCCTGGATCTCTTGATTGTTTTCATCAAACCAGTTCTTGTTCTTCTTGAAGGAGAACCCTAAGGATTCTTCAGAGGACTGCTGGATGCTGTTTTTAATATGGTGTCACAGTGTTTCAGGAGAGGGATCTATAGAATCTATAGAATGGTTTTCGAGCCTAGTTTGAAAATTTGCCTGGAATCTGTCTCTCACTGTGGCTGATTGGAGATTGTTAACTTGGAGTCTCCTCCTTGGGATACTGCCCCTTTTAGGTTTGAACTTAAGACTGAAGTCAAGTTTACAGCGCACAAGCCGGTGGTCTGTTTGGCATTCTGCACTGGGCATCACGCAGGTATGGAGGACATCGCAGGCATCTCTCCATCGCACCAAGACATAATCGATGAGGTGCCAATGCTTAGATCTAGGATGCGTCCAGGTTGTCTTCAGACTATTTTTCTGCTGAAAGATAGTAATCTCATATTTTTGTTTATAATTACTACATTTGCAATTATCCACCTTGATCCAAGACTGCTGATTTATACAGAGAAAGGTCTCCCTCATGTGAAAATCTGTCTACCAACTGTAAAATAAAAACTGAATTTTGCTTCTTAATAGAGGTCCCATTGCTTAGATTTGCAGATTCATTTTGGGGAAGTATCACTTACTACATTTTTTTACAACGTTTTAGTTCTTCGGAGCTATCATTACAGTGTGAAAGGAAAAAATATGTTGATAAGACAGAATCACAAGAATTTTAAACCTGTATAAAAAGACAAGCAAAATACTTGCAAATCCAGTCAGAACACAAGGGAAATTAGTCTAGGCAAAATTCACAGGTTTTGGTATAATCTTGCATCTATCAGTTTCTTCAGCTTTGCTTTATAGTTGTGCTGAATACCATCCAAGGTGTTCTCACACATGTGATTTTCATGTATTGCCTTTTCATGACACAGAAGAACTGTGGCCTAAAACTATAAGTGACTATGACAACTAGAAATGAGTTAATTATGTGGGCTGTTAAGACTGCAGAGTTAATCTGTTTTGGCTACAAATATTTATTATTTCTCACCTCTAACTGCTGTGGTTAAAAAAAAAGCCTTGTCACATTTTGCATTTCAGAAATTAATTAATCTCATTTTTTCCTCCCCAGTTTAAATGCTTTAAAAGAAAATCAAGAAATAAAGTTTCACATGAACATTCACAATTGTCAGGCTTTTTTCCCCTAAAACAAATTGACAGATTTGACCCAAAGTCAGTGCTTTCAGTTTTCTTTTGCTAGAAAAAGAGGAAGCCTTTTGAGTTGACCAGGCACATTTTCTTATTTCACTTTTGAACAAAAAAGTAAAAACACCAACCATGTTGACAGCTGTGGTTCAAATGTCTAATATGTATTGGATAGTAAACACAATTAAAGCTTGTTCATATACACGTTGTAATACTAAAACCAAAGTAAGACAAGATATCTAAAGAAAAGAAAAGTGCACTTGGGATTTACAGCTTTATTAGGGTGCTGATAAAAGTGCTGGTAAAACTTATTTTTCCTGATCTTGCAGAAAAACTACAAAATAATTCCTCAATTACTTTCACAGTCCCATAGCTGAAATCATTAAATCTATTGCACTTTTTCGTAGCACCTCTGCATGCCACACTGCAAAGGAATAGGAAAATTTTCAATTTACTTTTATCATTCCCACCAGGGAGATCTTCTTTCATTCCTTCTTTATTTGTATCTCAAAATACTTCACAAACCATCTGAAACGATTAAAATTGCTCAAGTACAATATTTCGATGTTGATATAATTTGGAAACCAAAGACCAGACTTGTGATCATCAACAAAAACAAAAAAGTGATGGAAGAACTGCTAAGGTGATAGATTTTGGCTGTTTTTTTTCTTTTTTAATTATACTATGTAAGTATATAAATGATATAAGAATTTAACATGCATCACAACGAAGTCTAAAAGTATCACACTAACATCTCTGGCGTAAAGCTCTTTGGGGCAGGTTCTCAGTCTTGAAATTTGTCAGGAAGCTAGACTGAACCCAAACAATAACAAAAACCAACACGCTTCCTCTCCATCAGAGATAAAGTGAGCAGTCATTACAATAGAAAATACAGAATAAGAATGAATTTGTTTCTTTTATTGCTGGTAGTGTCCTTTTTATCCCCTCCAGATTTAAAATTCACTCACAAGACACAATTTAAGTACATCTATTAAAAGAGAACCATGGCATCAAATCCCCATATTGATTAGTATTATTTCATAACAATTAAAAAGAATTACCATCCAAATTCCTCAGCTTCTATACATCTCAATTTTTTCCCTGATGTGTTGAATTTTGTAGTCCTATGAAATTTTTTTTAAAAATCATATTTTTATTTTTACAATTTAAAAAATCATCAAAAACTGACCCAGTTTGCCTAGAGTGATACATAGTTAAGATGTGAAATACACTGACATTTCCAGCTCATTCCATACTTATATGCCATTACAAAAGAATCATCATTTTACTGAACACATAATCCCTTACTCAATAAGAAAGCTCTTTGGCTTGGTTTACGCTCCAAGAAATTTTGTAGCATATCCATTCCATCCAAAGATCCTCCAGGTTTCAAAATGAGGTTTCTGTATTTCATCCCAGCCTGAAGGTAAAGCAGAATGTTAATACTTCTTATCTTGCCAACTGCCTCTTTTTCTGTAGTTTTTGCATATTTAAAAATCCACTCATGATAAAACAACTTTCCTCCTTCCAGATTTCCTTAATAACAAATCAGGATACAGCACAAGTATAATTTAGATCTGCTGGAAGAACTCAAGAGAGCAGAAGTTCAACCAATTCTTGAAGAAGTTATTTTTCTTGTGGTTTTACACTTGTTTGGAAGCTACAATCATAACTTGTCTGGAAAACATATAGCATAACAAATATACAATATCCTCAAAATCTTCACTGATAAATTATCTCTGTGACTGACTGGTAGGAAAGAAGCCATAACATCTTCTCACTCTTAACTGATGATTTCTCTTTCTTTAATCTCTGTTTGGAGAACAGAGATGATACTCCAGAGACAGACAGCTGTAGCATTGTAGAATGACATGCACATATACACATATTATATGCACAGTAGTATATATAATACATCCAAACATGTAATGAGACTTAACTCAGGTTTTACTTTCAGCAATAAACATTATTGCTTCAGAAGGAATGGATTCCTATTTAAAAAAAATGAAGTTTCTGAGACAACAGGAAGTAATGAGGAGTTTCTTAATAAGAGGTTGTATTTTAAAGAACATATTATATCTGGAGAATGTTGGGCTTCTGAGACATGACTATAGATAAGAAAATGTTATTTTGCATGCAGATGTCCCAGATGCTTCTGATACTGAAGACGACACTGTTTTTCCTTTTAGTCAGTATATATACATGCATATACTTCCCCCACAACTCAAAGCCATGGGATTACAGGACCACATTGCTTCCTGATAACTGTACTGTAAAAACAAGAACAGGTCTTTTTAAGTGATGGACTTCCAAGACTTAATTGAACTACCATTTGCAGTCTGCATTACATTAGCCATTTAGAATTGTCTGAATTACTGCTGCAAAAACCTAAAAAATTCACTGCAAAAAAAAAAAAAAATCACTGAAGCACTGCTTATACTTCACTATTTGGGTTAGTTTCCTGAACATCAGCAGCAAACAAAGATTTTGTTCCTTGTCAATTAAAAATATTATTTGAGTAGATTTGAGTCTTTGCTGTTGTCCCTTCAGAGCCAGAACACTGCTTAGTTCTAGGGAGACGAGGTTATTTCAGATAATGGGGAAGAACTGAGGAGTATGGTAACCAATTAAGTTAGTTGAGTGTTTGCTGAAGAATTTTTATAGATCCAGTCTCTGAGACTAGACTGTATAACTGTTGTTCAAAACAGGAAGAGAGGTTTTATTCTAACAGGAAGAGGTAAGCCAAATTTCTAAAAGCCCTAGTCATAACACCATAACAATCTTCTTTTCCTGCTATTCTGAAGACTAGTCTAATTCTAAATATAACGAAGTATGAGTACTACAAAAATCAAACAGTTATCTAGTATTTGCTTATAAAACATTGTTTGTTGCATCTTGTGGAGCACTATTGCACTTAGACAGAATGCTTGTTTGGGTTGAAAAATAACTAATATGAGGAGATAGCATTGAAAAGGGAGGGAAAAAATCTCCTCTGTTACACCTCAAGTTATATCAGCAATCAAGCAAATTGTGTGCACACATACAGTAGAAAGCGAGTGACACACACACACGAATAATCAGTTTTCTTCCTAACTTAGTCTGGATAGCAGGTTTCCCATTAAAAGAGGCACTAGTTGTCTTTCAGCTGTACCACAGCAAATATTCTTATCATACTTAATTTATTCTCAAAGCCTCCCATACACAGACAAAGAAAACAAAAATTCTCACAAAAAGCAGAATAAAAGGCATCCCCCAGGAGAAGTAAAGGTAACAGAGCAATTCTGGCGAACTAGGGCTTAGGGTTTTGACTATACAATCACTCAAAGTGTTGAGACTGCAAAGTAAAGCAGAACAAAAGGTCTGTGATGACACTGGAGGGGCACGTCTGTCTCAGAACAGAAAACTGACACGAAGTCCCACAACTTTGGCACCAGCACCCTTAAACCACCTCTCCCAAACGCTAACAGTTATAAAACCTAGCAAGTCTGACCTCTCCTGAAATGCTATTTTTAGGATCCATAGGAACAACATTTTATAAAAAGTTATTTTATTCTCTCATTTAGCTTGACACATCTTCTCTGCTGCTCTCATTTGCAAATGACAAGACTGCCAATGAACAAACAGGTCTGCTTACTCTCTCATGTACCTGTCATGAATCCCTATCCCTATAGTATCAGTCTTGACCTCCAAACTCTTTGTCACTTCTTCTCTAAAACTGCTAAGTTGGCTGCTTTTCTCCATAAAACCCCTTTCGGTTTTACTGGCCTCACCCATCTGCTCTTTGGACTCCTCTCTTTGTTCAGATCAAAATCTAATCTTGTTTACTATCACCATCCTCTAGAGTGATGGACAGTTCTAGAAGTTCTGGTTGCTTTGATAAGAAAGGGGAGGAAAGAAGGCAAATTCCAGAAGAGGAAAAGGACAATCATACATTTTTCTACTCTTTCCTTTATTTCTCTCTTGTGTACCTCTACTGAAAGGAAGAACTAGAGCTGGCAGCTGAATCAAGAACACAAGAGGATCAAAACTAAAAGGTCTTTCTCATGACAGAACTCATCTATCTCATCTGTAGCATATCAACTCAAAAGTCTAATACTATAATCTCTGAAAAACTTTGCCAGAATTAGCAGGACTACTAGCCACATCTCTAACTATCCTTTCTTTCTGCTTAAGGCAGAACAGACTGGAGAGTTACACAAGAAAAAAAAGGCCCAGTAAATCCAGAACCTCTTAATGATTAGGACTTCAAAAGGGACTTGGGAGTAAAACTAAAGATAAAACAATTTGTGCGTTATGCTGTGCTGTGACAGAGAAAGCTCTGAATAAATTCAATTTTCTATGTAGTAATTACATAAAAGAATTACGCACTTGAGGTACACACAATGTACTGAAAATGGAAGTGGAAACAGAGCACTATTATCATACAGGTTTCACAGCAGATGAATATGCATCTGTTCCTGCAATGAAGAAATGTTTTTTCAGTCTAAAATTACAGAGGAAGGCATTAGACAAGGCAACACAATGTCTTAAGTCTTATAATATTAAATGCATAATGATGTAAGAATTGTATTAAAATCCAAGTGCTCTTGAAAATTCCAAGATTATTTTCAAAAGTTACTGATACACTTTATCTGAATTTGACAGGTACAGAAGTACTTGAGATGTTATACCTATGGATCAAGATGGCAATAAATGTTGTTTCAGAGACAAAGTGCAACAGAAGTGTTTTTTAAAAAGTATTCATCACGTACCTTTGGATTCATTATTCCCTCTTGCTTAAAGCAGCTATAAAAGATATCCATGGAAAACACTTCACTCCACAGGTATCCATAGTACTGACCATCATAACCACCTGCCAGATGTCCAAAAGTAGCTGGCATGTTTGTTCCTTGAAAAGTAGATTAATATTAAGTTATTTTAATAAAATACAGTACTTCAAGAATAAATTAATAAGGACTTTATATCAACTACTTTGAAACTTTTAACATAAAGGGTCTGAGTATGCCTCAAAGTACTGGACATACTCACTGACTACAAAGGAAACTCAATTTCCCATTTTAGGCTACTTGTACCTCCAATACAGATGTGACAGAACATCTAAAGTAGAATTCATCACATCATGTCACACTAAAATATATCCTGAAAAAGGTTAATTTTTATATTTACCTTAATTTTCCTTCAGAAAAGATCATTAAGATAATCCTAAGTTTCAAAATAACTATTTCGGCTTCATAAAGTAAGTTATTTCATAAACAATGTAATGCCAAGCATTACTGAGAAGGACTGCATGTTAAATTGAACCATTTGGACATGCTGTATAAAAGTTTCATACTGACATACCTGGAGTGGCAGGAATTCCTAGAATCTCCATACAGTATTTAGCGTATTCATCCGCTGGGTCAACAGATAGCTTTGTATGCAGTGCCTGGTCAACTTTGCTCAAAACAATCTGACGGAGGGTTAAAAGGCCTAAGTGGGTAAGAACATTTAATTAACCAGCATCAAAATAGCTGGAGTTTCATTTGCATCTTTCCTTCAAAGATCTCAACATGCACATTAAATGATTAGAATTTTAACCATGGAAAAAACTTGGAGTTGCATCGTTCCCATCTGAATTGCTCCAGTTACGGAGAGTTGAGAGGCTGAGTTTTAATAAAGGAATTGTCATTATAAGCTCCATCTTTTCAAATGTTATTTTCCTCACAAATCAAAAATAAAATAAAGCAGATATTTTTAAAGCAAATCTTAATATTTAAAATAATGTTTTCAGCTGCCATTGCTTCCCATATACCATTTCACTCAGGGCTTGAACAGATGGTAGTTAGTATATCTACCCTAAGACAATTCAAAGAACACCAAGAACTGCTGCAGCTGCTTCAGTAAGCTTTTTATAAGAAGCTACAAGATATGAACCTTTACCCAGACAAAATGCTTTGCAGCTACAGAGTCTGCACAGGCCACAGGGACAAAGACTTCTTGTTCAGGATAAGAAAGCAGTATGAAATAAACAGCAGAGTCTAATGACAAATTGTACTATAAATGAGAAGCCCTGATTAGAGGAACAAAGGGGTGGGAGTAATAGAATAACAATGATATGATAGGCAATGACATGAGATTACAATCTCAGTTTGGAGATACATGTAAGGTAGTACAAGATGGGGCAGGAGAAGAAAATTAGGACTTTAGTCTGGGTAGGCAGTATATCTGCTGGAAAAGTAGAGAATATGGACTTAAGGTTCTGGATTTAGAAGTTAAGAGGCTGTTTTAACAATGCAGGGCTACAACACTTCTGTCTGGGATATATTATCTACGTTCATTAAATCTGAAAACAACTTCCATGTCTGTCAAGCGTCATGTGCAAATCAAATGTAGACAATACATACAGAAAATCTGACAGTGTATTCACTGAATGCACAGTGCCTGCTCTGGACTACAAATAAAATAGAAACCAAAAAACCCACAACAGACCTCCCCCTCTTCCCCCATCACACACACCACCAAACCTCCCCCCCTTCCCCAGTTTTAAATGAACAACGCTGGTAGGTAAAAAAGTCACATGAAGAGGAAAAGTATTTTAGTACTGTGGGTGGCCTGGAAAATCAGAGCTGCTACTGTCTGGGCAAACAGTGGTACTATCATCATAGCCTTTATTAATGGGGGTACCCAAACAAATTAACCTAGAAAGACAGTGATAAGTATACATGCAGAAGAAACTGAATGGGCTTTCTGTGTTCATCAGTTTTTTAAATAATGTATTTTTGTACATATACTGTGGGGAGAAAAGGCAGAGAGATACCTGAATTAGCCAGTCTAGAGGCAGCAAGTTTCTCAAGGAGAGTGTCTCCAACATGGGTCTCATCTTTATAATGTCTTGACATTTGCTGTAGCGGCTCTTTTTGCCACACCCAGTTTTCAAACATTTGTGAAGGTACCTCTACAAAATCTGTTTCCACATTAGTTCCACTAAACCTAGCAAAATCAGTCTAAAAGAAAAAGCCATTGAATTAAATTAAAGTAGAAGCCATGATTTCTAGCAGAATACAAACTTTCAGATGTCAAAATTTCAGTTTTAATCGCAGCAAAAAGAATAATTTGAACAGACCAATAATAATAGTTAAAAAATTAAAGAAAGGAGGGAAAAAAAAATCAAGACATAAGACTATTACCAAGGAACAAACTGGATTTCTCAGTGGTTATTTACTGCATTATCCACTAGTATGGAGCAGTACTTCCATCTTCTTAATATTACTGATTTTTATCTTTAAAATGACAGCAACACAAATGTTTCCATGCTGTATTGTCACATGGATATCATTTGTGAATTATTATAAAAATTTGTTATATACCCTGAAGTAAAATAATAAACTCCAACTCTATACTTTAAAAACAGTTTACTGTATTACAGTTTACCACACCGATTCACAGACTTTACTGGAACAACTTATTCTATTAAGCTTTGTCCTACTTGCCTTAATTCATAAGACATGTGGCCAACATACAGCTCAGTTATTTTAACCAGTAATACTTGGACTGAAATAAATAAATCCTAGCAACGTTATCCATGAAAGATTTCCAAATCTGACACTTTATTACTGAGAGAAGAATCTTTCTTCTGAAAGCCAAGCACATTAGAGTTTTTTATTTTTCGCTTCAGTATTGTCAATAACTTCATATTTAAGAAGCTCCCACAATACTAATTTTGAGGAAAGGTTTGTACAGTTAATATTCCACACCCAAAACACTTCTAAAAAGTCACTTCTGAAAGACAGTTGTTCAAATGTACAGAAATTATTTGGTCTTACAGAATCATTGAATAATTAAGGTTGGAAAATACTTTTAAGATCGTCAAGTCCAACCACCAACCCAGCACCACCACCATGTTCACCATTTAGCATTAATTAATGTCCTCATATGCCACATCCACATGTTTTTCAGACACTTCCAGGGATGGTGACTCCACCACTCCCTTGGGCAGCCTGTTCCAATGCTTACACTGCTTTTCTATCAGTGAAAAAAATTTCCTTTCCAAAAACATCCAATCTAAACCTCTTCTGGTGCATCTTGAAGACATTTCCTCTCATCCTGTCACTTTTCATCTGGGAGAAAAGACTGATCCCCACCTGGCTACAACCTCCTTTCAGATAGCTGTAGAGAGCAACAAGATCCCCCTGAGCCCCTTTTTCTCCAGGCTAAACATCCTCAGATCCCTTAGCCACCCCTCACAGGACTTGTATTCCATACCCTTTCCCAGCTCTGTTGCCCTTCTCTGGACACACTCCAGCACCTCAATGTCCTTCTTGTAGTGAAGGGCCCAAAACTGGACAGAGGACTTGAGGTGCAGCCTTGCCAGTGCAAAGTAAAAGGGGACAATCACTGCCCTAGTCCTGCTGACCACACTATTTCTGATATATGCCAGGATGCCCTTGGCCTTCCTGGCCACCTGGGCATTGCTGGCTCATGTTCAGCCACTGTCAAACAGCACTCCCAGGTCCTTTTCCCTAGGCAGCTTTCCAGCTGCTCTCCCCACAGCCTGAAGTGCTGCCTGGGGTTGTTGTGATGCAAGCGCAGGACCCAGCATTTGGCCTTGTTGAACCTCATACCATTGTGCAGATCTGTAGAGACTTCCCACCATCACTCCACCCTTGTCTTGTAATAAGTCTACCTCCTCTTGCCAGATCAATTTTATGGGTTTTTTTCCCTTCTCATCAACATACTAACAAAACAGATATCCTCATTTAACCATACACATTATCCATACATCACACTAACAAAAACCACTAGACATTTGGGTCAAGTCACTCCAAGAGCTCTCCTAACAGCGTAAAAAAATCCCCTCCCTGCCCTGATCTCACTTTCCAGCAGTATCTCTCTTTTCCAGTGTATTACACAGAGTATCACACCTTTACCAGCAGCTCACAGACTCCCTCCCATATGCAGCATTTAAATGTCAAGTCTTAACATGCTTAAACAAATAATCACATGAAACAAGACAGTGTTTTGTACACACAAACTCCAAAGATAGGATGTTCTTATGTGGGATTAGCAAGTCTGCACACATGGAAATAACAATTCACATACAATACAGCAGCACTAAGCATGGTAGCTATGCACACAAAAACCACCAGAGCAGTGTGAGAGACAACTGGAAAGCAGGCCTCCCTGACATGTGTGCAATTCCATAGCAACTAAAGTACATATGCAGTGGAACTGTTGGCTTGAGCTGCCACAGTTGGACTCCGCAACAACCAGGCACATTCTCATTGGTTATGCTGCAGTCAGTTTTGTACAGTTTCATACTGAATGTGTTTCATTCATAAACACCTTCTATATAGTTTAGGTTTTATTTCTCAATTTGTGGTATGAGAAACACCTATCACAGGGTGAAGATGATAAAATAATCATTATATTTTTCCCTTCAACATGATACAAAAATATCTAAGCAAGTCTAGTTTCTTATTAACTCCGGATTTAATATATGGATTTGTGTGATTTATTTATTCTGCAGTCCCAATCTACAGGATAATGGTCAAGAATGTAATGTGGGTCATACTTCTTTGATTTTATTATTTGGTACTTGTTTATACAGAAGATAAATGAAGTGCTACACAAAGTCTGGATTTGTAGACAATTATGTGCATTTTTTGGTGAGTGAATACTGACATCTCTCTCTGTAATATAAAATTTTCATTAGACTAATAATAAATTCATCATCTGGCAGAATTAATTTTAGATATAAGTAGAAATGAAACCAGAAATATTACAACTTTATTGGCATCTTGATGCAAAATCTGAAACTAACTTCAGTTAGACACTTCAGTGTCTGGTCACTGTGAGAAACCTATCCTATCAGATAGCAGAGCAGAAAATACAATGGCTCAGGCATTTATGCTTTTAATATCAAGAGTGATAGCACTCAAGAGTGCTAAACGCCAAAATGCTGGAGGTTATCTGGATTCAGAAATTATTTTCATTCATAGGTACAGGACCCTTTTTTACTTCTAATATCTGGAAGTGCAACTTGATGTAATAAAAAGCCCTCTGACAGAAACCATGACAAAGCACCTTCCTCACCTCATACATCTACCTGTGATGACTGAATAGATGCCTGCATGATGCAAATGCAAAAGTTTCTATAAAAATGTTTTTCATAAGGAGGTGTATTTATTGCTTCAGTTTTAAACAAAAATTAAAACAAAAACCCAACCTGACACTGTAAAAAATAACCGAAACATCACTAACCTGTGCACATATCTGATGCATTACATGACCAAATTCATGGAAGTAAGTCTTTACTTCATCGTGTCGCAGTAATGATGGACGATCCAATGCCGGTTTTGTGAAGTTGGTTACCAGAGCAGCAACAGACATCAATCTGCTGCCATCAGAAAGGAGACAGCCGGGCTGTAGACCAAAGCATGCTGCATGCCCATACTTTCCCTCTCTGTATAAGAAAATAAACCAGACACTATCTTCAAACCTGCTCACCAGAATGGCGAAGCCTATTCAAGAACAGGGACAATCAGTCAGTGTCTTTACACACAGCTTTACACAGAAAAATTACACCTTTTCATGACTTCTAGAGACTCGCTAGAGTGAGTGTCTTAAGAGCACAAGGGGAAAAGTGCCCTCTGTAATCTCATACTTAGATCACAACAATTTAAGATTCCCAGCAGCATTTACAAGAATCTGATTTTTACTATAATACTGGAAGTATACATAGTTTAGATGTCCGTTCTGTTTTAAACTGCTACTGTAATAGCAAGGACTAGGTTGTATTCTCTGAAGCACTACTTTTTATTTTATTACAGGAGACAAAAGAATACAGTACATTGCATTTTTCATGGTGATCCAAGAGTTTAGAGAAAACTTATTTTGAAAATTTTGCCCTAAACTACCCAGTTAATACTCAGGTTAAGTCAGCGAAGTCTTACTGACACATAGCTTCAGCAATTCACATGACACACATAAAGGTGGAAGCAGGCAAACAGGTGAAGGAGATAGGTACATTATTCTGAAAAGAATAATTTAGGTACTATTATACTGACTAATCTAATTTTCTTAGGCAAGAAAAGCCTTAAATCAACTTATATTAAAAAAAGAATATCAGTCAATTTATAAATTGCTAAATACTAATTTAAGAAAACCTACACCGAAGCAAACAAAAACCCAGTGACAGTCAAAAAGGACTAGCTCAGAATAAATTCTGTCAAATCAGTCTAGTTTCATAATCTCTGCCAAAACACAGATGATGCTGTAGATAGCTACAAAGAGAGCTGGAGAGGTAGAGATCAACACGTAAATCTCAATGTGTGCTCAACAGGAATCTATTTTTGCTACTGCTCTATTTGATATTTTCTCTACCAGTCTGGCCAACAGGTTAAAAGTACACATATAGAACAAAAGAGTACAAAATACACATATAAGGTGTAAAGAGAAACTAGGAACACTCAGCAGACAGAAATATAATTGTTCACTAAAAATTAAAATTAAAACAATATTAAGGTAGGAAGGAGAAAATTCATAGATTATGGATATTATGGATAACTGACTAAATAGCAGTACTACAAAAGAAAAATTAGCAAAGTAGCAATGCTTCATAAACTGAATAGAAGCAAGAAATATGATAGAACTAAAAAAAAAAAAAAAAAGTGTAAACAATCTGAACACAGTCCAGAGCACTACTTAATGAACACAGTAATAGTCTTGTCAGTGGGACAAATATTTCCTTCTAAATGCATTTAATTTTAGCCACACCAGCAGCAACTCACTAAGACAAATTCCATTTTAAACACATAAGTAAAACACTAAATCATAATTACCTGGGGTAAAGATCCAAATAGAACTGCCCTAACATTTCTCCTGTTGATTTATCCTTTACTGCATAAAGAGTAACACTGTCATGCCAAACATGAGCACTTTTTACTTGCTCAAATACAAGTCCCAGCAGTTCCTGGTAAATATTCAGTAAGCCTTCTGTAACAGCCTCAATTGGGAAGTATTCCTTCAGTTTTTCTTGATCTATAGAGTACTTCAGCTCTTCAGTTTTGTTCATATAATAATGAAGATCCCATGCATTGATTCTTCCATCATAATCAAAGTTTTTTTCTTTACACTCCTTTTTCTTCAAACCTAGAATGAATTCTCTTTCTTCTTCAACCAGTGGCTTTAGCTTCTTACTCAAATCATCTGAAAAAAAGATTGCCTTGGAGTCAATTTCTATGTTACTATAATGTGGATTCCTATAAAATACACTCAAAACTTTAAGCACATGTTCCAGAAGTGGAAGCTAGAGTTTTCCATTCATTGACCAATTGTCTGTTTTCTTGTCCTAGTGAGCCTTAACTGCAGGCATGCTGTAAGTGATACAGTACTCCAGGGTAGATCTAGGAGAGCTATGAAGGGTTTTGAATTTAGATTTTTTCAAAGATATCAAAATGGAAAGTAATACTAGACACTTTCGCTTGAATCCTTTGATTTTATCTCATGTAATCTCAATTTTCTTAATATATTTCTGCAGCAGCAGCAAAAGACTACAACTACTATTAGTTCCTGCAAGGGCATCACAAAATTCAATACTTCTAGCTAAAGTCCGATAAAAGACCAAGAGACTCAAGAGTTCTTGCTTCCAGACTAGCAAAGTCACTGGGTATTAATCTCTATGGTACAAATCTTTTCCAATATACTTTTCTTGGACAAGAAAGCGCCACAGAACTATGAAGCACGCATATTGAATATAAAATATTTAACCTTACTGAAACTTCCATAAAGTACATACTGTATTTATAAGTATTTCTGGACTATCAGACACTTTTTTCTTTCTTAGGAATTCAGATGAATGTTCATTGTTGATATCTAGAGTGTAAAATCTAGGAATTGCCACTCCTCTTTCTAGGTAGGCTGTAAGGCACTATATACATTTACATTACATTTACATGACTGAAATACTTGTATTTCATGACTGAAGCTTGTATTGTGCTAAATTCAGAATGTGCAATAGGAGAGAATGCTCTTCTTCTTAGCTAAGATCAGCTTATGAACATTGATTTAAAACACGAACAGATAGGAACAAAGTAGAGCAAAATATACTGCCATGCTTGTAGCTGAAAAGAACTAAATTAAAGGTGACAATTAATTTGATGAACATTCTCCCTCTGTGAGAATTACCACGAAGCATGATATTTATTAATAGAAAAGTATACGATCTCATATGCTTTTACTTTGTAAAAGCAACTCCTAGATTTTGAGTGTCAGCTTCAAAACAAATGAAAAAACACAGTATTACAATAATATAATGGATATAAAAAGAGTCCAAAATACTTTACGTACACTTAAAAAACACCAAGTAATTCAAACATTTAATTACACAAAATTACCTGTGAGTTGTCAAATATATGGATAATTGGTATGGCCAAATATGCATCTGATCTCCTGAAGGAGCATTTCAGAAGAAATGCAACAGAATTACAGGTGAAGGAAGAAAAGCATTTGAATCTCTTTATTGATGCATAAACACAAAAAAACCACTACCAACAAACATACTTTATTTTTGTACTGAATTATTTGGAGGGGGGTATTTGTATGATACATCAATATACACTCCTAAGTGGTGTTAGGACACATTAATAAAGGCACACATGCTACTCTGTGGAACTACATAATTCCAGAAAGTAGAGATTAATTCCATGCAAAAGAGTGGGCCCACTAACGTCAAAAGGATGACTATAAATTCATAAACTGCTCAGTTCAAAATTTTCAAGATACCTCTGTCAGATCAAATTCCATTACAGGGCTTTTGAATTCCAGATTTAATCCATCATTCCAGATTTAATTGTTTAATTCAGATCATGGAAGTTGCATCATCTCATACTGTAATCTTTCATTACACTTAACACAGTTGAATCAGAAAAAGACACTAAAGCTACGGATGCACAAAAAATTGTGCAAAAACGGGAAAGAAAAGCTGCAACTCTGATGCAGCCTCTTGAACTGATAAAATTGGCTAGGCTGCACATATTACTTTAGTGCTAAATTAGGATAACTGCATTTTGGGGCAGAGAAAGACACAACCACTTGTTTATACCGGCTGTCACAAAGCAGCTATTTTCAGATTTTCGCCTTGTGCTTCCCTGATTTGGAGCAACTTCATTTGTACAGTTACAGTCTAAAAAATACATGTGCCAGAACGGAGGCAGCAGAGAGTTCCTTTTCAAGCTACACATGATGGATACACTGACCCAGTTATGTATTTAAAGTCATCTTGGCTGAGGAATCATGTTACCACATCAGATATAAAAGTATTGCTTATAAATGAGAACAAACCTAAGAAGGCTGTTACATTATCTGTACTCTTTGCAGTGTTTACCTCCAGGACAAAGTTGGCATGTGTATTATAACCAAGAAGCTCTGCTACTTTTGCCCTTAGTGGAAGCAATTGCTGAAGAATTTTTGTGTTCTCCTAAAAAAGAAAGTAGGGAAAGTTGTAAAGTGAAACCAGAAAACACATGTTATCAAAACAACTGAATAATATCTGAAATCCTACGAAACAGTAAACATTTTAAATGAAACACTTTAAGATATAAATATAAAAAACCCTAAGTTTAGCTAGATTCTTGGAATTTTTTTTTCAGAGCATTTGATTGTAGGTAGCTGGTATTCTAGTTGATCACAGTCATTACGCTCCCTACTATAATTTATCTGCTTTAATTAATCAAAATGGATACCATTTCCTTTTAGAATACTAACAAATCTTTGTCAGTTGTGAGGAGTTTAGTTTCTTTATCAATCATTTAACTGTGAAAGGTAACAGTGAAACTGCCGACATCAGGCTAAATTGCTTGTTAGTGATGAAGACAGTTTGTAAATCTATTGTGCCAACGTTCAAAACTTGTTTGCAAATCTCCCTCTTTTGCCACTCTGACAATAGCAGTCAGAGAAAGATCTCAAACACAAAACCCTAAGCCCTGACCTAAATGTGCTGGAGGATACTTGATAAGCTGAAAATGTAACTGTGTAAACCTCTAATTCTGGAAAAGTGAGATTTCTCGGGGGGTGGGGGAGGGGGAAATTAAACACTAGATTCGAAGATTGTTCCACAGTTTTAACATCAAGTACCTTTATGTGTGTTGACTTGCAAAGCGTTCAGTTCTTGGTGCCATTTTATCTTATCTTGTAGTCATCACATTTCCCAGCACTTCAAGCACAAAAGTTCAACTCTGTCACTGTTCTCTAATAAATGGTTGGTACAACTGTCTGAAAGATATATTCTCTATTCTTTTCAATTTTCGTATCTATCTAGTTGTGTGGTCTCATCAGTATATGAGAAATAAAATAATCTGGTTTTATTATAATTGATTTAAGTAGAAAGGAGGGGGTGTTGGGATTTTTTTTCTCTCTCATTTAATTTCAGGAATTTTAGGCGCCTCGTGAAGATTGTACGGTGAAAGGCCCCGTCAGGGCTTGGCACCGAGGGAATGTCTCCGTCGAGGTGGGATACAATATATAAAAATGGAAAATTTACTCTAGCCACATGGCAGGTCTTTGTGTTCAAAAGAACCCCCTTGTGCATCACAGGGGGGTACGTCATCAATCAATCAGGCGGGAGGGTGACACCCTCTCCTGGTTTTGAAAAATTACCTTTTAAGGTAAAATACCTGTTACCTGTTGAATATTCAACATCTTAGATGGCCAAAGGGTACAAAGGGAGTGCGCTTTTCGAATCGCGCGTGCTTTTCCAGGCGTATGGCTTGGGACTGCACCCAGCGCTGCAATAAAGGACTCTTTTCTGTAAGTTTCCTTGTCCTTCAAGTGTTTTTTTTGCCGTTTTATAAATTAGAAGAAGAGATTTTTCTCACAAATTTAAAAGTAAATTAACTGTGAAATTATTTCTTATTTTTATAAGGCAGATCATTAAACACATCTTTTATAAAAACCAAGAGGGCTTTTTACATCTAATTAAAATTCTCATCAATATGCAATGTGTTAATTTCACATTTAATCACCTGTATTTTATAATTAAAACCTGTGCTTAAATAACCCCTCTCATTCTGAAAAATCCCAAAACACTACAGAAGACACAATCAGACATCCTTTTCTGTGAGCAAAGTGTCAGTAAACATGTGCAGAACACTACAGGGAAATTTGATAAAAGATCAAAATCCTACTTCTGTTAACAGCATCACTTGAAGATTAAGATATGTACACACACAGGCAGACCATCAACTTCTAAGGTCTCTGGACATCAGAATAAACTGGAGCAAGGAACTTTTAGAGATCACACTGATAAGTTTTGATTTAATAATATTATGCAATAAGCAGAACTCAAATATAACATTCGAATGTCTAGCTCCATTTTTCAATTCTGTCATTGCACTGTAGAACAATCAATACACAACATACCTCTTTGCATCTCGAGTTAAAGGCAGATTCCATTTTTCTCCTTGTTTCTGAAATGCAGCACTTCTTCATAACAGGAAAATAGTGGGGATATTTCAAGGTTACTTTATATTTGTCTTCCTCAGTCTTCTCTAATCTATTAATAAAGTCATCAGGAAGGCCATCTATGGAATACAATTTAATAAACAGTAATTACCAGAACTACCTACTCCCCTGTTTCTGTGAGACTGTTCCACTTGTTTTGCTGCAATCTATCTTGAAACTAGAAATCTCCACAGAAATAACACCTTTTGCAATTTGTTATAGTTTTATACTTTTTTCTTTTTACCTAGGGAATTTTCCCATACCAACAGTCTCTTGCTGCTAAGCTAAGACTTCCTTGTTAGGCTAGCCCGGGCCTTAACGACTGTCTTATTGAAATGCTAAACAACATTGGCACACGAGCTAAATTGTGTAAGGGAAACTCCATTCCCCCGGTAGCCACCGTTGGAGGGGGAAGGGAGGCCTCAGTTGTTTTTTTTCTCTGGGGATGGCTCTTTAGTTCTTCCCTGACTCAGGGAGTGGTGTGGAGGGGGGAATTCATTTTTCAGCCCGGTCACTAGTTTCTTCTGGCCCCAAGGGAGGTCCCGGTTCGCCTCCAATTCCTCACGTCCTGCTCTGCCCACTGCCTGGACTTGCCTCGGATTCATCGGAAAGCGGACACCATCTGCAGAAGAACCGTTGAGGGGGAAAGGCTGCCTCAGAAATGGTGTTTGCACCCATTGAGGAGGAAGAGGATCCCAGCCAGAGCCAGCTTTTGACAGCATGAGTCTACAGGAGGATCCACCCTTTCCCCTTCTCCTGTCCCCCTTCGGTGGTGGCACGCCTCGCTGAGACGTGCCTGGGACCGACCCGGCTGCCTCCCGGGCCTCGGGCCCTGCAGAGGCGGGGGCACCAGAGCCCGACAGCGCCCCCTGCCGGCCATCGGAGAGCAACTGCAGCCCCCATTCCTCCGGGTCCAACAGCGCCCCCTGCTGGCCGTGAGTGAGGCACCGCAGCCCCACCTCCCGAAGCGCCAGCGCCCCCTGCTGGTCGTGGTTATTAACTGCGCCGAAAAGGCGAAAAGGACAATTGTTTTCGGTGGAAGTTTGGTTATGGAATTGTTGCTTCTTCTTTTATGTTACATATATATATATTTAGTAAAGAGCTGCTATTTTCTTTTCCACACCTTTTCGACTGAAACCTCTTAATTTTGAAGTTATAATAACTCAGAGTGAGGAGTTTGGTTTTTCTCCTATCCAAACATTTTCTCCTTAGCAAACATTTCTGTCTCATTAAACTGAGACACAATTATTTGCTAAAACTTTTTCAAATTTCACCAAGCAAAATAAAATTTGGAAACGCTTGCAAGCAAATGAGAAATACATGTAAGGCTACCAGAATGACATTAAAGAATGTCATTAGAGCGTATTTTATGCCATGCCTTTCAAATAATGAATCCCCAAATTTTCTATCACATGCAATTTCTAGCTTAGTTTTTAAATTACTGAATTAGTTAAAATATATTGCAGGGCAAAAAAGCTTTTCCAATACTTACAATGAATGTAATACACAGGGAATTGCTTGGTGGTGGAGAACTGAGAAAAGGAGCAGAGTTAAGTTATGCTAAAAAAGGAGGACCAATTTGATGCAAGGCAAACACTTCAGGAAGCAAAAATCTATGCAGACATTATGAAAATCTGCAAAGGATAACACCAAACTGACGCTGGGGAAGGATTAAAAAGGAAACAGAGAAGACTGGAAAACAGTCAGAATTTCCCTTGATCTTACCATCACTCATGGGGCCAAAACCAGCTACTCAAGTAAAACTGGAAGTTGAAGAAAGCAAGCATACCACTTACCAAGTTCTTCCCTAGGAAATACAAGAAATGTGTTCTCCTCATTCAGGTTTTTGTTAAAGTCTATACACAGCTCATTCAATTTTTTCTTCATTGTCTTTATTTCCTGCATTGGGTATAAACTGAACTTAGTGGAAAAACAAAAATCAAAGTTGGTAATTTCTATCCTCCACATGAATAGTATTTCACTTTTTCCAGCTAGGCTTTCTACTAGCTGGCAGTAAATACCAACAGTGAGCAAACAACACACTGCAGGTAGCATCATACTTCACTCTCCATCAGCCTCCCTTTTATGTTTCTTTTGACCCTTAGCAATATTGTTGCCAAGGAACCCTGGGTCGGGGCTATCACTCCGACATTCCAAACTCAACCCAGAGGGGACTGGACAGATTAAACTGAATGGTTTTATGTTCTAACATTCCATTATTTTCTTTTATTTGAAAAGCTAAATTACTATTTTAAGTGTAAAAATATCCACAAAAATAATTGAGAATGAAGGGAGTAAAAATGCATTCAACCTACTGAAAAACACTGCTTTGGAATTGTACAGGTATGGTATGACAAAAAGAACAGAATACCCCCCCAGCACAAGAACACTCCAAAACCATTTTTAAAATCCGGATATTCATCCATCTGAAACATTTTCTAATATATCTCATAACAAATTTCCATACCTTACAGTCAAGTTCAAATAAACACAGTAGTTGCCAGTAGGAGAACGCATACACAAAAAAACCCCAAACCACCTTGCCAAAGACTCCCATCAGCCAATTTTTTCACCTAAATATAATTCAACTATTGTCTCCTAAAGAATTTCAAAATATCTTTAGAGGTATCAGTCACCCTTAAACTATGAAAATACACACAAAACTGTTTTCACTAACTGAAAGATGTGGATGAAGAATGATTATTTTCTACAAAGAGTAAAGTCTACTCAAGAGTCAGAAATAAAGGTTGTTACATATATACGACTCAGAATTTAAAGAGAATTGTGTTGGCATCTGTAGAAGGCTAGAAGATAAGGGGCCTATGGGTATGTTTGAAATACCGATACCAAGATAGCCATGGAGCCAACCAAGGACTGTTAGTAAGAACAGCCAAGGACTTTTGTTAATAACATACTGTGAAAAAGAACAAGATGTGGCTGCAGAAGGGGCCATATAGAATAAGGGCAGCCCTGTTCTGAGACAAACATCCTTGTTCTATCTCCTGAAGATAAGCACAACACAGTACAGCAGAGGCACAGAAACGAGGTGGAGAAGTGGGCATGGACTGTAGCAGTAGGAGGATCAAGACCACCTCAGACCTCCAATGCCTTACCCATTTCCAGAAATGTCCAGAAGAACGGACTAATTCATTCAGAAAGCGCAAAATTTATCTCCAGGGCACGGGAAACTTATCTATACAAAGTACGCCCACGAAGCTCCAGGACCCTGGACACCTTGTCAGTTGAATTGTTGCTGGAGCCCAGATTAGTGATCTCATTCTCCCTTTCTCCTTTATCTTTCCCCTTCTTTAATTCATCTCTCTCTGTGTCTTTTCCCTTTCACTCTACCCCTTTATCCAAAACCCACTGCCATATGCTTATACTAGGGGGTCAGGGACTAATACCAATTTCCAAGCCAAGTCTGTAATTTACTAATAAAACTTTGTAAGCTTTTGTGGACTCTCTGATTTTGTCATTCCCTTCAACCACAAGCATCTACAAGTCTTGAGTGCTCCCTTCTCCTTAAGGATGGGATGCCATAGCATCTCAGATGCTGTCAATTTTACTTCATGATTTTTGGAAGTGACAATTTCTTTCATATGCATGAGTAAATCCTCTCTTAATGGAGTCAGAGTTCTCAGAGTCACTTGTTTCTTCCCTTTAACCTACTTCGATTTTTTTTCAGGCGAAATGCTAAAATCGTGGATACATTTTACTACAGTGGTCAATAAATGAAATTAAAATAGCTGTCTTTGCAGCAGTTATACATATTTCTGAACGGAAGTGCAGATTAACTTGTAACATTTTTTGAGAGGTCTCTTTGCTAGGAATCTTATTTAGGCATTCTCTGTAATCAGAATATATAACAAAACTCTTCCAGCTAGGCTTCTTTTACTCTCAAAGGCTAAGATGTGATGCATACCACATCTATCCACTGAGTACTACGAGTGTCTAGCAGATTAAAAACCTTAACATTTAAACACCTTAAAGTGACTGAAGTTTAAAGGATGGATCTGGAACTAAAAACAGTTAAGATCAGAGCAGTAATTCAGCAGGTCCAAAAGCATGAAGTTCAAATACACGCTTAGTACAGCTAACCAATCATAATTTTATCCCTTCAACAGTTTATAACCTTTGCTTTATAAACAAATGGTCCATATTTACATTCTGTACTTCTTTAGGAAGATGGAGTCCATTTCTTTTTCCCACTTGGACCAATTTCTCTAGATATCGCTTTGTTTCAAGCTTTACATTTTCAAGATTGAAGTTTTGCTGAAATGACAGAATACTTGAATTAACACAGTGTAAGAAACATAACAAACATTAGAAGGGTCTGAACAGAATTGTTCTTTAGAGCACTGTCATAGTGAAAAAGGAATATGCCTGATTTTAGTGTGAAGGACTTCCCAAAAACAGTTACCTTACACAATAGTATTCTTATATCAAGGCAGAATAGTTTTAAAGTTGGGGTTTTTTTTACCGAGTAACTCAGCACATTTACATGCTGTCATCATGGCAAGCCCTTTTAGTTTTCACTCCAGTGCACTTCAGCTTTTTCTGTAGGGATAGCTTTCTTATACACACTTCAAGAAAATCAGTGGTAGAAGGTAATACTGTACCTTATAAGTCAGAGGGATTGAAAAAATTCCCAAACGATTAGATGTGTCACTGAAGGTTACCAGATGGCATAATATTTGAGCATATACATCTTTTTTTTCAGAAACAATCAAGCAGTGACAACAAATAAACAGAATCACAGAATATTCTGAGCTGGACGGGACCCACAAGGATCATCAAGTCCAAACCTTAAGTGAATGGCCCATATAGAAATCAAACCTGCAACCTTGGTGGTGTTAGCACAATGTTTTAACCAACTGAGCTAAAAACAATATTTCTATGTTATGCCATTAAAAAGACTCTCGAATCACCATTTCTTAAAGCATCAACAATAAGAGACAGGACAGTGTTTGCAACAGAACATGGATTGGTCCTGTGCAAGTCTTCCTTCAAACTGACTACAGCATAACTGTTTAACTCAGAAACTTGCTATTTTGTTCTAAATTGAAAATAATGGTGTACACCTTTTAATTTTATCTTCCCTTATCCAAAAGGAACATTAAAAAAGTTATTAACTTGGTAGAAAGGACATATTGTATTTAAGTTCACGTTCAAATATGAAGCTGTTGGAATTAGCTATGACTTGTCTTAACAACCTCTCATCAGTTTACCTACATACAAATTAATGCTTGACTAGCATCTCTAAAAAGTACGGATGTTGAAACATGCAAATTTTATGAATGAGTCACACAATTGTGTAGAACTGTCAATTAATGACTTGTCAGTACAGAATACCTCACTTCCTTAAATAGAAAAATTGACAGGAACGTAGTTGTATTCCAAAAAAAAAAAAAAGTACAAATAAGAACTCCAAAACAGATTTTTCTGTCATTTAAAAATAATCTACACAATAACAGAAACAATATCTACTCCTGCCAGTGCTCTGCACATAAAATTAGAAAATTTGTGGAAATTGGTTTCTAGAACCATGAAAGAGTTTAGAATAGTTCAGTTTTGTTTTTACTCTGCACCTAAAACTCTAATGCATATACCAGTAGTCTACATGCAAGAACTTATAAGTCTGGTGAAACAAAATGACAGTTACTTCACTTTGTGATAAACTAACTTTTCTAAAGCAATAGGCAGGCTTAACTTAGTTTACTTACTGTCACAGGAATGATGAATATTTTTTTCTTTTTTATATTATGTGTTTACAGGTAATTTTTATAAGAATCCATATTTTCATGGAAGGATGATCCTACTACTATAGGTCACCACACAGCTAAAGTCAACAACGATTCAACCAGGTGATTGCATGGAGTACCCCTCACTAGACCTATGATTTTTTTGCACCTAGCACCTAGATGTCACTTCTGTTTGTTTGTTTTTAAATAAAAGGATGTAAATGGTAGAAATCTCTTTTTGGGAGGAAAGTAACTAAAGAAAATCATGACCTCTGTCCTCTCCAACTCAAACCTCACATCTCCATTCTCATTCCCAGTAAATGTGTAAGGCAAGTCAGATAGCATATTTCATAACACAAAGATAAAAAAAATGTTATTGCCCTACTCCTGCAACACTAGAGTCTCCTGTTGTGTTTCTGGCAAATAACACTCTTATGAAATTCTGCTGCTTCACAAAGATCTTCATGGTACCAAAAGCACTACATCTAGGACTGTCAATGCTGTAATACTCAGTACAAAAATAATTGTAACAATCAAAATTAAATTCACATATTGTTTTTCCACTGGACAACCCACAATTCCAGGGTTCTTTTTTCTGACCTCAGACTAAGTGTGATAGAAATAGCACAACTTCAATATGACAGAAGTGAAAAATGCAGACATTGCCACTATATTAACATTTATATTGGGCTAACTGTGCTGCAAGACTCAAAAATAGAAAGGCCGAGGAAAAAAAATTAAGTATGCTAAACTCTACAAAAAGCCATTGCTTTTATTACTGTAACCGTTTAGGACAGAGGATTGTGAAAAGTCTCACTGAGCTATTTAGGCACTGCTGGATCTCCCAGTCCTTCCATTGGGCCTATGGAACTGTCATGCTCCTGAAAATTTCCTAGGCCCAAATCCAGCAAAGATTTTAGGTGGAAGAAGGGAATTCACAAACACTAATTTTAAGCCCTTAAAGCCAGTGAATACTGGCTCCTTCTAAAGCTAAGACAGACAAAGATTCTTTTGGGCAAAAAGAATCTTCATCTTTCTCTTGACGACTGTACATTTCTCCATACACTTCAACACTAATTAGCCTTTGTGAAGTTTATCTGCATCACAGATATGCTTAAGGTAAGAATGATACACGTTCAAAAAGACGTCTCAGGTCTCTATGGATAAGCAAGCCTATAAACCTTCACAAGCACAGGAACCAAGGGTGCTCTGGGGCCATCTCTGAACTTTGGTCTGATCAAGATGGTCCTCATCACCTGGATTTTCTCTGATGAACAATTTCCACAAGAGAAATACTAATTTTGAGTATGCTACACACATGAAAGGTTGGAACTTTCCAGAAGTTTTAGAATTGTCATGTTTGATGATTTTATATACCATTTCATACTTCTTTTGGACAACCATGCTACCTTTTTCCAGGAAGAAATCTTCAGGCAGAGTAAGAAACAAAACCTGCCTGGAATTCCATGAACAAAGCCTACAGCAGCTGTTTACAACAGGCTGTTTCCTGAGGGCATGTGGGTGGAGAAGACTGGCAACATTCTTAAGCATGCCTCTGCTAGTCAGCATGTGCAGATATCAGGAGTAATAAAATTTAAAATGATACTTTCACTACTAAATTCACTTTTACTCCAAGTTTCAAACCTCAAAATTAAAGTTTTCCAGCTAATAAGATCTGAAGCATATTCAACAACATAATTTTATGCAGGAATTTTTCCCCCTAATGTATCAGGAAAAGAAAGAGACTGCATTATTTTAATATTTTCTCAAAATAAATACAAACCCCTCAATCATTTTTCCTCGATCAATAGTTCTTAAATAAAGCATAATCTAGAAAGAATACTAAACAGTTGTTAGCTTGCAAAAGTTTAGTCCTCATTAAGGGGAGCAAAAACATTCAGGATATCACTGTGATCAAGCAGATTTACTAGTCTCCTAGTGGAGTGTGTTATAAAGAACAGGGAAGTGTGAGGGCCCTCATTCTCCTCATCTCATTTTAATCTGGCCACGGTGCAGGACTGAATTCATCTACCTGAACTATTAAATCCCCAGTAAAGCCATGAAAAACCTGATTTCATGAAAATGTTTTACTGCCTTATTTGAACTGATAAATTAATTTCAGCAGAAGTCTGAAGTCTGTTTTTGGAAGTTCTTTTTTATGTGTTTTTTTAATGTGTTCCTGGAGCCTGACTTTTTAACTAGGAGATTCTAATAGGAGAAGGCATTAGAAATTCAGCAAAAATTAACAAAAATGTATGATTTGGAAATAGCAAGATTTCACCAGTCTGGCATTATTGGCAATTTCACAGTTGTGCTACGGCAAAACTGCTACCACTTTAACAGTTATTATGAAGCTGATTTACGCTCAGAGGTTGCATCTCTGGAAAACTAATACTAAAACATGCTTGCATGCTGCAGTTAAGCCAAGAAAAATATCTAAAAATACCGAATGGAGATTTAAGCAACAATTCTAACTGTTATAAAGGCCAAATATTGCTGCAAAGGTAAATGACAAGAAAACCAAATGAAAGAGTTAAAAAATTTTAAGAAAGTAGTAGTAGCAAGTAACAGTAATCATTTTTCACTAACTACTGTCAGATATCCTTGTAAATTAAAAATAGATAGATTCAGGGATATCGCAGATCTGCCTTAAATGTACTTGCATATATTATACTGGATGTTGGGGAAAACCACAGCAAATAATAAATACATATCAAACCATTTAATTACTAGCCACAGAGCAGAGGAAGAAGAAAAAGTCAACATAAAGCACTATCTGCCAACACACAACTGAATGGGGCTATTATATAACTGTACAAACATAAACAATACCCAGCTAGAGGAGAACATTTGAAAGCTTCCCTGGAAAACACAACAAAAGAAGACAATGGTATTGGAAGGCACTTTAATAAGGCGCTGCAAGCATTATTCTGGTTCTCAGTCAAACTGCAAAAAGCACAAACAATGACTCCAAGAAGTAGGGGCTCCAGTATCTTATTAGCATTATAAGAAGGTTAAAAATTAGTGGGTTTAGAAAGGGAAGATTCACATGTAAACAATAGGAAAAAAAATATTTTAGTTTTCATATTTGATAGCTTCCTTGTATTATCCTTAAATCAGACTTTTGGAAAATTATTACTAAATGTCACTAGACATATTTGAACAAAATCAAATTCTTCCCATTTGAGCTACAAAATAATTAGTACAAATGAAGAATACAAGATACCTAAGGATGCTCAATTAGAAGGGAAGCTAAACAGAAAAACAAAAGGGATAGAAACCAGTTCAACAGGAAAAGCATTTTTTGGCATAGTTTTATTTTGTGGTCAAAGCAACTGATGAGCAAAAGTATGCAGTGTAGCTGTCTATAATGAGCAGGTCAAAAGAGGTAATTTCAGAGGTCACTCCAAGTTATATGTTCTCAATAATCTTCATAACTTAAAACAACTTCTAAATTTAAAATTCTTAACTATTTCAATACAGTGTAATTTTGGACACAAATTGAAAAACAGTTTAAGCCAATGTAAATACAGTGCTATATTGCCTCTTCCTTCCCTCTTCAAATGAGTTCAGGGAGCTCAGCCAAAAGAAAACAAAAAATGCTTCTCCTGATAGGTTTCTTTCTGTTAGTTTAGCTTCCAGCTTAACCAGCTCATTGGAAGACTAAAGTCAAAATGGAGAAAAGGATACAGAGACCTAGATATGGCCTGCAAAGAGTGGAAGCACCAAGGTACATTGTTTTCTGTTGTATAGCTGTGCCCCACTGGAAAGATTCGATTGGCATAGACAGAGAGGAAACACAGAGTGATTTTGAAAAGCACTGTGTATAAGAACAAATTTTAGATCATTTAGATACATAACAAGTTATGCAGACATCACCATGATTTACCTGTAAATAAACAATCTTCTGAAACACATCTTCTCTCATGCTCATCTCCACGTCGAAATTAGAAAGCTTTTTGTCAGCTTCTGTACTTGCTAAGCGTACCTCTTTGTCAGGTGAAATGTGCTGAGGAAAATCCAACATGCTTCTTTCCACTGTTTAAATAAGAAGCAATGAACACAGAAAGCTAGACATGCCTTAAGGATAAGGAACTTTCCCCCTTCTGACATTTACGGAAGACATAAGAAACAAATATCCAAAGCAACTTGACACTTCAGATCAGGCTTGAAGTTATTACATATAAAGTAAAAATGAACAGGCAAAAGGACAAAACCACACACCATAGTAAAAAATAAACACATTACCCAAGCCTAATTATCTCATTGTCTTCTACAAAATCAACTGAAAGGTGTATAAATTTGATACAAATACTTCATGTAAGTGAAAACTGACGTTGTTTCATAGCTGGCACAGGTGCTTCCACGTTAGCACTTAAAGTGAAAAGCTCTGAATCTTTCAAAGATGCCCATCTGTCCTGAAGTTATTTTTATATTGTTATGAGCTCAGTGTCAAATCCCCATGTACTGTACTCTTCTGTGTTTAAGGTAAACACAGAAGATACTATGTATTCTGAACTTTTAGAAATTAGAAGCTGAGTAATATTACTTTTTTAGAATATATTTTAAGTAAATCCTTGCTTATTAAAGGAATATTACATCTTATAATGAGATTGAATAGAAATCCTGAAGTAGAAATCAATTCACTTAATTAAAAATCAGTTATAATGTCTCTACCCTTTACCTCTCCAAAACGACATTTTAGAGTAACAACATTTTAGCAACACTATTTTAGCCTGATTTAAAGCTTTGTAATTTTACGTAATGTGCAGTGGTTTTATCAAGTCCTGAGATAATCTCAGCCCTTCAGAAACCTTTGGAATGCCAACATGGGCATATGGTTCTTCTTGAAGTCCATAGGAAACTCTCCCCTCCACATCCTGCCCTCATGCCAAAATGTTTAAAAATTATAAGGTGAGTTTAGGCAGTTTCCAACTGACTTGTAAGGCCTGTTGTCACCTCTGGTTTTTGAGATAATAATTTCCAATTACTAGGGCAGGCCCTTCATGTGGAAGGAACACACTGGATTTAAATTCTAAGGTTCTAATGGAAGTCTTGCTGTGGTAATACTTATTATAAGCCATGGGCTGTTTCACAGTAAGTCATGATAATGTCACATACAGCTTTGAAGATTAGCATTAAAAGCTTAAATGTGACCCATTACGGCAATAGCATGTAGTGAAAAAAGTATATTTTGGATCGACTCATAGTGGCTATGCTGAGAAGCTGATAGCCATTATTTTCCACGTCAAATAAGTTTCTCCTTCTAATTTAAATTAAAGAAGAGAGTTTTATGCCTTGGTGAAAAGACTTACAAAAATTATACCAAATACATTGGTACAATTAAAACTGAATCTGGCAGGAATGTTTGAATGAAGATTACTCAGCCTTTCTGCCAGCATAAATTCCAGCCAGTTCACTGTATGCGCCTTAACTGCAATTTTAAGTAATGTGAAAGCCAGACTAATATTACAGTACAATAATTTGAGCTGCAGGTTGATCTTATTTGCTAGGTAAAGCTTTTCCTCCAAGCCAAGGTTGCTGTTTTCAGCACTTCTGTGGCTAGATTTTTTAGAGCATTTAAAAGAACTTGACATTTATTACACTGACTGCTTTGTAAGTAATGCAGCCACCATCTGACAGGTTTTTCAAAACAAAGCCACTCAAGACAGGGTTCGTATTTTTCCCACTCCTCTGACTGAAAGTTATTAACAAATTACCTGAATAACCTGTTTTGACCATCAAACTCCATCCATACACTGACATGTCTGGATAACTCAGAACAATCTAGATGTGAGCACATGACAAACCTCTCCCCAGATTCTACAAGGTCTTGCAAGCCATAATACAAAGGTAAGCAAGCAAGTAAAGCAGTCTCCTTTCAATAATGCATTCAAAAATTCCTTCATTCTCAGCCATCACATTTTCTTCACTAGCAGTTTACCAACCTTTCTATTGCTCCATTTGACTCGCTTGTCTCAGATTCTGCAGTGTCTGAAAAAATGCACTGCTTACCAGGTTTAATGTATTACACATACCAAAGACACTGCACACTGTCCCCTGCAGAAAGTTGGAAAAGGAAATGTAACTGTTTGGAGCATCATATGCAAAAAGAAATCAGGGGACCAATGCAGTTCTCTGCATGTGTCAAAGACATCAACAGCACAACTTAGTCAATTCTTGTTTTTATCTCTAGAATAAAGGAGTAGAACTTTGTAGCTGATCATGTTACATATTACTGAGAGGTCCTGAAAGATCATTATGACCAGAGGACTCTTGACAGGCGTCTACACATTCTACACAATAACAGTAGGGATCAAAATTGTAAGCAATTACTATTTTTTCTCAATGTTTCTTTACGCACAGATGGAATGCCCCATGGAAAGAATCACAAAAAATATACACTAACCTGCATATTCCACTTCTATGTCTGCCAAAGCCCGTACAGTATTTGCATGTGTTACTTCTTCGATATCAAGCATCCCAACTCTGTCATAGACATGCTTTGTCTTCCTGATAAGTTCTTCTGTTCTTGTTCTAATTTCCTCTGGTGACAGGTCCCATCTCAAAAGGTTTCGGCCTGATGCTATGTATGAAGAAGCCTTAAGCTGGCTAGTAATTTCTGTTCCTAATGTCATCCTCAACACAAGCAGTGGCCCAATGGACCTGGAAGTATAAAATTCACCTTTGCATAGCAAGGTTCTAGTTCAAGAGATAGTGTACAGTAAACATTAAAAAACCCAGCATCAGCATATTTTTAGAAGCAAGAACAAAGTCCTTTTTAGAGCCATAGCTTGTCCAGCAAGCTGTTACTTTTATGAATTAAGTCTAATTTTAAATAAATCTGCCTTCTATCTTTTTCATTTAGGGTATGACTAAGTGCAAACAGGGACAAAAACTTTGCTATTGACAAAACCATACAGATTAAGCTACTATTCACCCTTCTAAGAAAAACAGAATTGCAGTTACTGAAACTTCACAGATAGTATTTGTATTTTTGAAGGAATAAAACCCACATATTGATTTGTAGATGATGAAGAACAAGACTGCAAAGATGCACAACATAAGACATAAAACATATCACTTGATCATGTTCATTATGGCAAATAATTTTACATTTATACAGGATGTCTGCGACATAATCAACATGGGAGGAAAACTTCTAGTTGTTACTCACTTGCAAATGTATTCCTTTAATTGTTGTGGATTTTAAATAGATGGTTTCACTCTTTTGCCAGAAGAGGTATATACGTTTACTGCTTATTGGAATTTATGCACTATTAAACCTGATTATATAAATCAACTGTATTTCAGCTTTAGCTAGGAGAAAGATTTACATATGCAACCAATCTTAGTGTGCTAGGCAATCAATGGCTGCCTTTTCACTAATCTTTTTGACAGTATTAAAAAAGCGACTTGCAGCAACGAATCTAAACGTGTTAAGAAGAAACTGGCTTCAGAAATACAGGCTTCTACCTTTCCACTGCAACAAACCAACACTCAACTTGGTTGTACAAAGGAGAAGGATATAGCATCAGGCAACTGACTGAAGCAGGGCTAATAGAAACCCACATAGCCAACAAGGTGTCCACCCAGTGACTACATCAGTAGCTCAGTTATATATGAAGTAGTTGTTGAGGAAGATAATAATTTGATGACAATTAAAAGACAGCCTGCATTCAAGGAGTAAAACTTGCTGCAGTGTTTACTATTACAGGAAGATCACAGGAACATCACATGAGAATCTCTGCCTGTCAGAGACTTACTATCTGTCTTCCTATTTCAGCCACATAATTAAAAAAAAAAATCTTATGTTGTTATGTAATATTGATAACTTAAAATTTTCAGCGATAACTAAAGAAATACACAGAGAGCTTGCTACAAAAAGAGATGCTTAATTAACACTGTTTTTACATTAAGTAACTTTTTCTCTTAATGCTAGCCACTGTATCTGTATTGATTTTATTGTAAAACCTGACTGGTATGTCCTTAAGTGCATGAACAGGTTCTGGCATACAGTGCAGAGAGCAAGAAGGACAGGCAATTTTTGACTAAAGGAATAACAAAGCAGAAGAGTGAAATGCCAACAAACTAAAACGGGTTGCACACATGGGGTTGCACACATGTCTGAAGGGAAGACACTTTGTTAAAAAAGGGAATTTCTGTAGAAATAGCTTAGCCAAAATTATTTTTATGCAAGACAAAACCAAAAGACAACATTTCTATCTACACTTTAAGTTGAAATTTTATTTTCCTTTTTACCACAGATTCTTCAAATCCTCCCATAGCAATGCAGGCAAGTTGTTTACTCTTCCCTTCTACTGGCATAGAGAAACATCAATGTCCAGAAATATTGATGATTTCACTTAGAAAGTGAAGTCTGAACACAGAACATTTGTTCCACCTCTGTTCCTTCTCTCTGATACCAACTGACTTCTGGCATTAATGCCTTAGTAGCTTCTCCACTGGATTACTGAAACTTGGAATCTCAGAAGTCTACGATAAATGAAGCTGCTCTCATGAAAGCAAAAGGTTAAGTATTAGCATTCTCAGAACGCATTAGTTTCCCATCTCCAAAACCCACTGAACTCTACCTTAAATCTACAAATCCATTAAAGAACACTACTTCATTAAGCCACAAACAGAATCCCACTGGACTGCCCTATGTCTAGTTTTTCACAGATTGCTAGCACAGCTCTAGTACAGCCTCTTGGAAGCTGAAGGAGAACCTCCTCAAAAATAGGTTCAAGGCTCTGAACTCTATCCCACATCACTCACCCCAAAGAACATCAGGAAAAATACACAGTGTTCTGAATTAAGATCCAAATAAAAGAGTCAAAGGAAAACAACAGCCTGAACAACACAAAAGTATGTTAAAGAGCAGGATATTAAACAAATGCTCTTTTTTAAAGGGAACCTACGGCTTTCTGTCATTCAGTATCTTCACCTAGATGCATAGAAAACAGAGCCCTGTCAATGACCAATTACATATTATCAAAACCAAACACTATAACAGGCACAGGACCAACAGATTACATTCACTGCAGCCTGTCCAACAAGATTCATTAATAATTAAAGTTGGACTGAGTTCATAAACTTGAATGCAGGGTCCCTAAATACTGCACAGCACTATTTTTAAATTTGACTTAAAATTGATTTTTTCAGTGTATTGTCTAGTTGCATTGAGACATACACATATAAATTTGACAGCTGTATAAATTATCACCATAAATCCCAACAAGTTGTTGTCTGCCTGTTGGAAACAGGAAAACACAGACCAGCCCAGTTTCAAAATGCCAATACCTTGTCTCCTGCTGATAGAAAGAAGCAGTTATTTATGTATATTATTTTTAATAATAATAGGCAGTACAAACTCAGAAAGACCTCCAAGTTTTTCTAACGGACCAAATGACAATGGGCCTTCAAAAACTGTAACATAACATCTCATATAACACCAGTCACTACATGTCATTCTTCAAATAACCATTTACACACATGTTGCTACTGGCTACCAGTCAATCAGATGTCCTTGTACTAAAGACCAAATTAACTGACATCAGATTAATGGAAACAGTGTGCAAGTAAATATATATGCACAGGTGAAATCTTGGCCATTTCTTTCACGGCTTAGTATTTTGAATTATTTATCCATATAAAACTATAAAGAAATAAATTCCCAAAACTCCATGTACCATACTGCAATAAAATTGATAATTTACTAACTTTACCTTATTGTTCAAGAAAGAAACAAAGAAACAATGCCAAGATTAAATACTATAAATGGACTACAAAGAAACAAGAAAGAAGAGTATAACTATAGTAGTAGGATGTTCAAAAATGCTCTGCAGTTACATTTGTCACATTATTAGAGAGAAAATACTAAATTGTATCACTGAGGGCATCTTTAACTTCCCAGATATAAACTGGAAAATAAATTCTATTAATAATGGTAGGAATCAGATGGTTTTCTTCAAATACGGAATGAAGAAGATGGAATTATTATTTTAGGCTTGCTTTTGGTAAACAGCAGCAACATTAAGGGAAGAGTCAACTACTCCTTAGACTGAGCAACCAGAAGTTGATTCAGTTTAAATTAGATGGAAGGATGTGTGCCTTGCATTGACTGCTGATAATGCCTGAACTGTCAAGTTCAAACTGTTTCAGCTATCATGCTCAATTTTCTGTGGTGCAGTGTGGAGCACTAGATAGATGTAAACAAGCCTGGGTTAAGGATAAGGTTCATGTCCAGCAACAGTATTGCCTTAGGACATTCTTCTGTCAGTGTTCCACCCTCTGTTGCTTATTTGTGTCCCTGTACACCACTCTGTCAATGGCAGCAGCATAACTGTTGTTAGGGTCGTACTTTGAAAAGATTCAGGACAGCATACAGGTGAAAATAGAGCGGACCAAAAAAATTCAGGGGGGACAGCTTTTTTTCAGCTAATCAGTCCCATCACCTATTTGATGTATGACTTTGAAACAGCTATATTGGCCTAAATGAAAGCTAAAAAGTGTCAGTAGCCACTTAAGCCTGCACTACTGCTAGAAGCACATATGAAATGCATGAACTTAGTCTAGCAAAAAGAGTCTCCAGATGATTGCTCTCATTAAGCATATACGATGTAAATGTCCAGAAGTTTAAAGAGCTATTGATGCTAAAAGGCAATACTGACATAAGAACAAATTAGAACAAAATTGGTCTAGAATACATGTAAGCTGGAATTGCAAAACATTTGTAAGCATCAGGGCAGTGAGATTCTGAAACAGATGCCCAATAAGCACCAGCAAGTGAAAACACCTCTATTTATAACATGGTGCTTGACCAATTAATAAAATGCATAATGTTACTTGGTTACTTAAGATAGCATGGGACTAGATCATCCCAAATGCCCTTCCAGTCCCTATGTTCCTGTGAGGTCCTTCAAAATTATTGCATCTTTATTTATATTGCATTTTTATAATAAATATCTAACTGGCCTCTGTTTGCCACCTGCACTGGCCTTTTTCTGAGATGAGTACTATGGCATCTAATAATGTCACTGGAACGACATACAGGGCAGACTATATATTATGCATTTGCATATATATATTATGCATTTGTCCACTGCTTCATCCATTTATGACAACATCGGGAAGAAAGGCACACAAAGTTTAGTTTGGACTTTCAGCTAAAACAAAGAGTATAATAGAGGCAGCTGTTTTCACAAATTATGGTATTAATCTGCCAATCCCAAAAGCAGTAAGAATGGTAATTTTTACAAAAGCATAGTAAGTTGAATAACACTGAAAAGCTTAGTAGCTACTTCTAAAAGAGGTTTTTAAAGAACAAAGCAAAGCCTCTAAGTTACAGACTGCAATCTGCAGAATGTCAGGTAATTTCTTTTACCAACAAATCTACAATTTGATTACTTGATGCCTCTGGAAAACATAAATTTGATTTGATTTTAGAAAGGGGAAGAACATTTAAAATAATCTATTGAAGCAATACAAACAATGCAATTGAATTTACAGAATTTTTAACTTGTGCAGAATCTTAAATATATTAAACATTTATGTAAGTCTGGTTTTGCTTACAAACATTTTCCGTGACTGAAATATGCCAAGCAAGCTTTTTTTGGCATGTTCCATTAACACTACTAAAATAAAACACAAAAGCCACGATCTGTGAAGAAGCATGAGCGAGGGGTAGCACCAGTTTTAAAAAATACAAACACAGAAACCTGCAAGCTTGTCCACAACATACTCCTACTAATGATAATCACTGTATAATATGGTCAAGATTAAGCCTGCTGTCTCATCTAACCAATGGACATCCAAGACTCTGTAATGGCACTTTCAGTTTTCAAATTAATCTTCACCTGAACAGTATCAGTTACAATAACAAATATAATTTTACAGAGTAAAGTGAACAAATGAACAAACATATTTCTGAGAAAAATATATATAGACAAATTTATTGTACTTGCAAACAGATGTGACAGTTCCATGTAGCCAGACAAAAATCAGAGTATATCGGTCTCATGTAGGATGGAAAACTATATTCTCTGCTGACAAAACACCTGAGACAACAGCTTCAGAAATTAGGTGGGAGCCAAGATTGTAATAAGAAAAGAGAGAGAGAGAGAGAGAGAGAGAGAGAGAGAGAGA